>NW_021319612.1:359191-404817 GCF_001605985.2 Dendrobium catenatum
TAAGGATTATAAATACTATGTAAAAGTTTATAAATGCTATATACATAATTTTTACACACTATGTACAAGTGTATACATGCTATGTACAAGTATTATACATGCTATGTACATGTATTATACACACTATGTACAAGTTTATACAAATATTATATATGTTATGTATAAGTTTTTACATACTATATATAAGCATTATACACATAATGTATAAGTTTATACACATTATGTATAAGAATTATACACACTATGTACACGCTATATACGAGCATTGCACATATTGTATACATAAATTATACACATTATATGTATGTTTATACAAGTACTCTACACTACGTTCAATACTAAATATAAGTATTATACACACTATGTACATATTTATGCACGCTATGTACAAGCATTTTACACACTATTTATAAATATTATATACTCTGAATAATATTATATACACCATGTACAAGTTTTACAAGCTATATATAAGCATTGTACATGTTAAATAAAAGCATTATACGCTCTATATAAAAGTATTATACACACTACGTATAAGTTTATACAAGTATTATGCATATTATATAAAAGTTTATACATGTTATCTATAAGTACATACTATGTACAAGTTTATACACGATATGTACAAGTTTTATACATATTATGTATACGCACTATAAACACAATGTACAAGTTTTTTACACACTTTTTACAAGCATTTACACACTATGTACAAGTTAATTTAAATATTATACACATGCTATGTATAAGTATTATACAGACTATGTATAAGTTTATACACACTATGTATAAAGAATATACAAACTATGAATAAGTTTATGCATATTATGTAGAAGTTTATACATACTATGTATAAGGATTATACACACCATGTATAAGTTTATACATGATATATTCAAAATTTTTACACACTATGTACAAGTTTATACATGCTATGTATGACCTTATACATATTATGTAGAAGTTTATAATCGCTATATAAATATATTTTACACACTATGTGCAAGTTTATACATGCTTTGTACAAGTATTATACATGCTATAGACAAGTATTATAAGTATATTATGTAGAAGTTTGTAAACACTATATATATGTATTATAAAATCTATATATAAGTTTATACATGTTATGTACAAGCATTATACACACTTTGTACAAGTTTATACAAGTATTACAATTGCTATGTAGAAGCATTATACACATTATATATAAATTTATAGAAGCATTATACACACTATGTACAAGTTTATACATTATATGTACAAGCATTATACTCATTATTTACTAACATTATTCACACTATTTATAAGTTTATTCAAATGTTATACACACGCTACGTACAACTATTATACAGACTATGTACAAGTTTATACAGGCTATGTATAAAGATTATACAAATTATGAATAAGTTTATGCACGTTATGTACAAGTTTATACACGCTATGTATATGGATTATGCACACTATGTATATGTTTATACACGCTATATACATAATTTTTATATACTATATACAAGTTTATACATGCTATGTATAAGGATTATAAATACTATGTAAAAGTTTATAAATGCTATATACATAATTTTTACACACTATGTACAAGTGTATACATGCTATGTACAAGTATTATACATGCTATGTACATGTATTATACACACTATGTACAAGTTTATACAAATATTATATATGTTATGTATAAGTTTTTACATACTATATATAAGCATTATACACATAATGTATAAGTTTATACACATTATGTATAAGAATTATACACACTATGTACACGCTATATACGAGCATTGCACATATTGTATACATAAATTATACACATTATATATAAGTTTATACAAGTACTCTACACTACGTTCAATACTAAATATAAGTATTATACACACTATGTACATATTTATGCACGCTATGTACAAGCATTTTACACACTATTTATAAATATTATATACTCTGAATAATATTATATACACCATGTACAAGTTTTACAAGCTATATATAAGCATTGTACATGTTAAATAAAAGCATTATACGCTCTATATAAAAGTATTATACACACTACGTATAAGTTTATACAAGTATTATGCATATTATATAAAAGTTTATACATGTTATCTATAAGTACATACTATGTACAAGTTTATACACGATATGTACAAGTTTTATACATATTATGTATACGCACTATAAATACAATGTACAAGTTTTTTACACACTATTTATAAGTTTTACATGTATTGTATAAGTATTATACACACTATGTACAAGTTTATAAATGATATGCAAAAGTATTTTATACACTATAAATAAGAATTATACATACTATGTATAAGTTAATACACGATATATATAAGCATTATACACACTATATATATGGTATGTATAAGTATTATACACACTATGTACAAATTTATACTTGCTATGTACATACATTATACATGAATTATACAAGTTTATATATACTATGTACAAGTTTGTGCATGCTATATACAAGTATTATACAGTTTATGTAAGATTATGAATGCAATGTACAAGTTTATGCACACTATATGCAAGTTTATATATTCTATTTATAAGCATTCTACACATTATGTATATATTTGTAAACACTATATATAAGCATTATAAAAACTATATACAAGTTTGTACTTGACATGTACAAGCTTTATACACACTTTGTATAAATTTATACAAGTATTATAGATGCACTGTACAAGCATTATACATAAAATATACAAGTTTATACAAGTATTATACACACTATGTATAACTTTATACGTGCTATGTACAAGCATTATACATGAATTATATAAGTTTATACTTAGTGTGTACAAATTTGTACATGCTATGTATAAGTATTATACACACTACTATGTACAAATTTGTACATGCAATATACAAGTTTATTCACACTATATACAACTTTATACATGTTATGTACAAGGATTATAAACACCAGGTATATGTTTGTAAACACTATATATAAGCTTTATAAAAACTATGTACAAGTTTGTACATGCTATGTACAAGCATTATACAATAATGTATAAGTTTATACAAGTATTATAGATGTTATGTACAAGCATTATACATACTATGTACAAGTTTATACAAGCATTAAACATACTATGTATAAGTTTATTCAAATATTATACACATGCTATGTACAAGCAATATACATAATATGTATAAGTTTATACACGCGATGTACAAAGATTATACAAACTATGAACAAGTTTATGCATATTATGTATAAGTTTTTACACACTATGTATAAAAATTATATACACCATGTATAAGTTTATACACACTACATACATAATTTTTACATAATTTGTGCAAGTTTATACATGTTATGTATAAGGCTTGTATATACTATGTATTAGTTTATAAATGCTATATATATAATTTTTACACACTATGTGGAAGCTTATGCACGCTATGTATAAATATTATACATGCTATGTATAAGTATTATATACACTATTTACAAGTTTATATGAACATTATACATGTTATGTACAAGTTTACAGATGCTATATATAAGTATTATACACACTATGTACATTATATGTATAAGTATTATACACATTATATATAAGTTTATACATGTTTTGGACATGCATTATATATGAATTTTATAAGTTTATACATACTATGTATAAGTATTTTGCACACTATATACAAGTTTATACACGCAATGTACAAGTTTGTACACACTATATATATGTTTATACATGCTATGTTCAAGCATTATACACACTATGTATATGTTTGTAAATACTATATAAAAGCCTTATAAAAACTATATACAAGTTTGTACATGCTATGTACAAGCATTATACACTGTATGTACAAGTTTATGCAAGTATTATAGATGCTATGTATTAGTATTTTACACACTATGTACAAGTTTATACAAGCATTATACACAATATGTACAAGTTTATACATTATATATACAAGGATTATACACACTATTTACAAGAATTATACACACTATTTAAAAGTTTATTAAAAAATTGTAACACGCTATTTACAACCATTATACAGACTATGTTCAAGTTTATACACGCTATATATAAGGATTATACAAACTATGAATAAGTTTATGCACATTATGTACAAGTTTATACATGTTATGTATAAGGATTATACACATCATGTATAAGTTAATACACGCTATATATATAATTTTTACACAATATGTGTAATTTTATACATGTTATGTATAAGACTTATACATACTATGTATAAGTTTCAAAATGTTGTATACATAATTTTTACACACTACGTGCAAGTTTATACATGTAATGTATAAACATTATACATGCTATGTATAAGTATTATACATACTTTGTATAAATTTATACAAAGATTATTTATGTTATGTATAAGTTTATAAATGCGATGTATAAGCATTATACATATTATGTATAAGTTTATACACGTTATGTACAAGCATTATATACAGTATATACATGCTATATAAGAGCATTTCACACACTTTATACATGTTATATACACATTATATAAAAGTTTATACAAGCATTCTATATTACATTCAATACAATATATAAGTATTATACACATCATGTACATATTTATACACGCTAAGTACAAGTATTATACACACTATTCATAATTATTATACACTCTAAATATGTTTATATACACTATGTACAAGTTTATATAAGCTATATATAAGCATTGTACATGCTACATACAATCATTATACATGCTATATAAAAATATTATACACAGTACGTATAAGTTAATACAAGCATTATACATAATATGTAAAAGTTTATAAATGCTATCAAAAAATAATATACGCACTTTGAATAAGTTTATACAGGCTATGAACAAGTATTATACATATTATGTATAAGTTTGTACATACTATGTATAAGTATTATAAATACTATTTACAAGTTTTATACACACTATGTTCAAATTTTAAATGCAATATACAAGTATTATACACACTATGTATAAGTTTATACATGATATGTACCAGCATTTTACACACTATAAATAAGAATTATATACAATATATATAAGTTTATACACGCTATGTATAAGCATTATACACACAATGTACATGTTATGTATAAGCATTATACACACTATCTAAGTTTATACATATTATATACAGGCATTATACATAAATTATACAAGTTTATACATTTTATGTACAAGCATTTTATACACTATGTATAAGTTTGTACATGCTATGTACAAGTATTATACACACTATATATAAATTTATACTTGCAATGTATAAGTTTGTAATAACTAAATTCAAGTTTATACATGTTATGTACAAACATTATGCACACAATGTATATATTTGTAAACACTATATATAAGAATTATAAAAATAATGTACAAGTTTGTACATGCTATGTATAAGTGTTATACACACTATGTACAAGTTTATACAAGTATTATAGATGTTATGTACAAGCATTATACACACTATATATAAGTTTATACAAGAAATATACACACTATATACATGTTTACACATTATATGTACAAGGATTATACACACTATTTATAAGCATTATACACAATATATACAAGTTTATTCAAACATTATACACACGCTATGTACAAGCATTATACAGACTACGTACAAGTTTATACATGTTATATATAAGGATTATACAAATTATGAATAAGTTTATATAAATTATGTACAAGTTTATAGACGCTATGTATAAGGATTATATACACCATGTATAAATTTATAGTCACTATATATATAATTTTATACACTATATGCAAGTTTATACATGTTATGTATAATACTTTTACATACTATGTATAAGTTTATAAATGCTATATAAATAATTTTTACACACTATATACAAGTTTATACATGCTATATACAAGCATTATACATGCTATGTACAAATATTATACACACTATATACAAATTTATACAAATATTGTAAATGTTATGTACAAGTTTATGCATGTTATTTATAAGCATTGTACACATTATGGATAACTTTATACATGTTATGTACAAGCATTATACACACTATATAAACGCTATATACAAGCATTGCACACACTGTATACATTAATTATACATATTATATATTAGTTTATACAAGTATTTTACACTAAGTTCAATGCTATATATAAGTATTATACACACTATATACATATTTATACACGACATGTACAAGCTTTTTACATACTATTCAAAAGTATTATACACTCTAAATAAGTTTATTATATACTATGTATAGGTTTATATAAGCTATATATAAGAATTGTATATGTTATATACAAGCATTATACACACTATATAAATATATTAAACACACTACGTATAAGCTTATACAAGTATTTTGCATATTACATAAAAGTTTATACACACTATCTATAAATAATATGCACACTATATTCAAGTTTATATACGCTATATACAAGCATTATACATATTATGTATAAGTTTATACATATTATGTATAAGTATTACAAACACTATATACAAGTATTATACACACTATGTATAAGGTTATACATGATATGTATAAGCATTTTACACACAATAAAAAAGAAATATACACACAATATATAAGCTTATAAATGCTATATATGAGCAATATACACACTATGTACATGGTGTGTATAAGTATTATACACACTATATATAAGTTTATACATGCTATGTACAAGCATTATACATAAATTATATAAAATTATACACTCTATGTACAAGCAATTTTCACACTATATACAAGTTTGTACAAGCTATTCACAAGTATTATACACACTATGTATAAGTTTATACATGCAATGATAAGTTTATACACATAATATACAAGTTTATACATGTTATGTACAAGTTTTATACATACTATATATAAATATTATAAAAACTATGTATAATTTTGTACATGATATGTACATGCATTATACACACTATGTATAAGTTTATACATTCTACATTCAAGTATTATATATATTATTTATTAGCATTGCACACACTATGTAAGAGTTTATTCAAACATTATACACACGCTCTGTAAAAGCATTATATAAACTATGTACAAGTTTATACACGCTTTGTATAATAATTATACACTATAAATATATTTATGCATATTATTTATAAGTTTATACACGTTTTGTATAAGGATTATACACACCATGTATAAATTTATACATGTTATATACATAATTTTTACACACTATGTGTAAGTTTATACATGCTATATATAAGGCATATACATACTATGTATAAGTTTATAAATAATATGTATATAGTATGTGTACACACTATGTACATGCTATATACGACCATTACACACACTTTATACATGAATTATACATATTATATATAAGTTTATACAAGTATTCTACACTACATTCAATGCTATATACAAGTATTATACACACTATGTATATATTTATACACATTATATACAAGCAATATACAACATATTCATATGTATTATAAACTCTAAATAAGTTTATATACCCTATGCATAAATTTATACAAGCTATATATAAACATTGTACATGCTATATACAAGCATTATACACACTATATAAAAGTATTATATATACTACGTATAAGCTAATAAATATATTATGAATACCATGTAGAAGTTTATACACGCTATCTATAAATAATATACACACTATATACAAGTTTATTCACGCTATATACAACCAATATAAATATTATGTATATGTTAGTACACACTATGTATAATCATTATAAATATTATGTATAAGAATTATACACACTATGTATAAGTTTTACATGTATTATACAAGTATTATACATACTATTTACAAGTTTATACATGATATGTACAAGGATTTTATACACTATAAATATGAATTTTATACACTATGTATAAGTTTATACACGTTATATATAAGCTTTACACACACTATGTATATGGTATGTATAAGTATTATACACACTTTGTACAAGTTTATACATACTATGTACAAGCATTAGACATGAATTATACAAGTTTATACATATTATGTACAAGTATTTTACACACTATGTATAAATTTGTACAAGCTATTTACATGAATTATACATATTATGTACAAGTTTATACACGCAATGTAAAAATTTATATACACTACATACAAGTTTATACATGCTTTATACAATCATTTTACACACTATGTATATATTCATAAACACTATATATAAGCATTATAAAAACTATGTACAAGTTTGTACATGCTATATACAAGCATTATATACACTATGTACAAGTTTATACAAATATTATAAATGATATGTATAAGTTTATACACACTATGTATAAATTTACATAATAATTATACACACTATACACTAATTTATACATTCTATGTACAAACATTATATATACTATTTACTAGCATTATACACACTATATATAATTTTATTCAAATATTATGCACATGCTATGTACAAGCATTATACAAAATATGTACAATTTTATACTCGCTATGTAAAAGGATTATACAAATAATGAACAAGTTTATGCACATTATATACAAGTTTATACACGTTATGTAGAAGGATTATACACACCTTGTATAAGTTTATACAGGCTATATATATAATTTTTACACACAATGTATAAGTTTATACATGTTGTGTAAAAGGCTAATACATACTATGTATAAGTTAATAAATGCTATATACATAATTTTTGCACACTATGTGCAAGTTTATACATGATGTGTACAAGCATTATACATGCTATGTACAAGTATTATACACGCTATGTACAAGTTTATACAAATATTATACATGTTATGTACAAGTTTATACATTTTATATATAAGCATTATACACATTATTTATAAGTTTATACATGTTACATATAAGCCTTATACACGCTATGTACATGCTACATATAGACATTGTACATACTATTGACATGAATTATACACATTATATATAAGTTTATATAAGCACTCTACACTATATTCAATGCTATATATAAGTATTATACACACTATGTACATAATTATACATGATATGTACAAGCATTACACACACTATTCATAATTATTATATACTCTGAATAAGTTTATATACACTATGTACAAGTTTATACAAGCTATTTATAAGCAATATATATACTATATACAAGCATTATACACACTATATAAAAGTATTTTATACACTACGTATATGTTTATATGAGCATTAGTCTTACTATATATAAGTTTATATATGCTATCTATAAATAATATGCACATTATACACATGTTTATACCCGCTATGTACAAGCCATATACATACTATATATAAGTTTTTACACACAATGTATTAAGTATTATAAATATTACGTACAAGTTTTATAAACACTATGCATAAGTTTTACATGTAATATTCAAGTGTTATATACATTATATATAAATTTATACATGATATATACAAGCATTTTACATACTATAAATAAGAATTAAACACGCTATATAGAAGTTTATACGTAATATATAAGCATTATACACACTATGTATATTTTATATATAAGTATTAAACACAATATATAAAAATTTATACATATTATGTACAAGTATTATATATGAATTATACAAGTTTATAAAAGCTATGTACAAGCATTTTATACACTATGTATAAGTTTGTACATGCTATGTACAAGTATTATACACACTATGTACAAGTTTATACACGCAATGTACATATTTATATACACTATATAAAAGTTTATACATACTATATACAAGCATTATACATACTATGTATATATTTGTAAACACTATATATAAGCATTATAAAAACTATGTACAAGTTTGTACATACTATGTACTAGTATTATACACACTATGTATAAGTTTATACAAATATTATAGATGTTATGTACAGACATTTTCAAACTATATACAAGTTTATACAATCATTAAACACGCTATGTTAAAGTTTATACATTATATATACAATAATTATACACACTATTTATAAGTATTATATAAGTATATTCAAATATTATACACACATTATGTACAAACATTATACAAACTATGTACAAGTTTATACACGCTATGTATAAGAATTATACAAACTATGAATAAGTTTATGCAGATTATGTACAAGTTTATACATGCTATGTATAAGGATTATACACATCATGCATAAGTTTATTCATGCTATGTACATAATATTTTATATAGTATGTGCAAGTTTATACAAGCTATGTATAAGGCTTATACATACTATGTATATGATTAAAAATATTATATATGTTATTTTTACAAACTATGTGCAAGTTTTCACATGCAAAATACAAGCATTATATATGCTATGTACAAGTATTATACACACTATGTATAAGTTTATACAAATGTTGTACATGTTATGTATAAGTTTATACATGATATATATAAGCATTATACATATTATGTATAAGTTTATATATATTATGTACATGTATTATAAATACTTTGTACACGTTATATACGAGCATTGCACACACTGTATACATAAATTATACATATTATATATAATTTTATACATGTATTCTACACTACGTTCAATGCTATATACAAGTATTATATACACTATGTACATATTTGAACATGCTTATTCAAGCATTATATACACTATTCATAAGTATTATACACTCTTAATAAGTTTATATACACTATATAAAAGTTTATACAAGCAATATATAAAAATTGTACATGCTATATACAAGTATTATACACGCTATATAAAAGTTTTGTACAAACTACATATAAGTTTATACAAGCATTATACATACTACATAGACGTTTATACATTCTATCTATAAATAATATACACACTATGTATAAGCATTATACATATTATGTATAAGTTTGTACACACTGTGTATAAGTATTATAAACTCTTTATACAAATTTTATACACACTATGTTTAAGTTTTACATGCAATATATAAGTATTATACATTATATGTACAAGTTTATACATGATATGTCCAAGCATTTTGCACATTATAAATAAGAATTATATACATTATGAATAAATTTATACACGCTATATATAAGCATTATACACACTATATACATGGTATGTATAAGTATTATACACACTATGTATATATTTATATATGTTATATACAAGTATTATACATGAACTATACAAGTTTATACATATTATGTACAAGTATTTTACACATTATGTACAAGTTTGTATATGCTATATATAAGTATTATACACACTATGTATAAGTTTATACACGTAATGTACAAGTTTATACACACAATATACAAGTTTATACTTTCTATGTACGAGCATTATATATGGTATGTACATGATATGTATAAGATTATACATGTTAAGTACTTGCATTATAAACACTATGTGCACTATAAATAAGAATTATACACACTATATATAAGTTTATACATGCTATATATAAGTATTATACACCCTATGTATATGGTATGTATAAGTTTTATACACACTATGTTCAAGCATTCTACACTATATTATATATAAGTTTATACAAGCATTCTACACTATATTCAATGCTATATACAAGTATTATACATACTATGTACATAGTTATACATGCTATGTATAAGCATTACACACACTATTCATAAGTATTCTATACTCTGAATAAGTTTATATACACTATTTATAAGTTTATACAAGCTATATATAAGTATTATACATGATATATACAAGCATTATACACACTATATAAAAGTATTATACATACTACGTATAAGTTTATACAAGCATTAGACATACTATATAGAAGTTTATACATGCAATCTATAAATAATATACACACTATGTACTTGTTTATACACGCTATATACAATCTTTATACATATTATATATAAGTTTTTACACATAATGTATATGCATTATAAACATTATATAAAAGTTTTATAAACATTATGTACAAGTTTTACATGCAATATTTAAGTATTATACACACTATGCATAAATTTATACATGATATGTACAAGCATTTTACACATTAAAAATATGAATTAAACACACTATGTATAACTTTATACAAACTATATATAAGCATTATACACTCTACATACAATTTATGTATAAGTATTATACACACTATATAAAAGTTTAGACATGCTATGTACAAGCATTATACATGAATTATACAAGTTTATACACGCTATGTACAGGCATTTTACACACTATGTACAAGTTTGTACATATTATATATAAGTATTATACATATTATATACAAGTTTATACCTGCAATTTATAATTTTATACACACTATATATAATTTATACATGCTATGTACAAGCATTATATACACTATGTATATATTTGTAAACACTATATATAAGCATTATAAAAATTATGTACAAATATTATACACACTTTTTACAAGTTTATACAAGTGTTATAGTTATTATGTTCAAGCATTATACACACTTTATACAAGTTTATATAAGCATTATACATACTATATAGAAGTTTATACATTCTATGTATAATCATTATACACACTATTTATAAGCATTATATACACTATGTATAAGTTTATTCAAACATTATACACATGTTATGCACAATCATTATAGAGACTATGTACAAGGTTATACACGCTATGTATTAGGATTATACAAACTTTGAATAAATTTATGCACATTATGTACAAGTTTATACACGCTGTGTATAAGGATTATACACATCATGTATATGTTTATAAATGCTATAAACATAATTTTTATACACTAAGTGCAAGTTTATATAAGCTATGTATACGTTTATAAATACTATATACATAACTTTTATACATCATGTGCAAGTTTATACACGTTATGTACAAGCATTATACATGCTATGTATAAGTATTATATACATAATGTTCAAGTTTATACATGGTATGTATAAGTATTTTATATATTATGTATAAGTTTATACATGTTATGTACAAGCATTATTCACACTATATACACATAATATAAGAGCATTACACATATTGTATGCATTAATTATACACGTTATATATAAGTTTATACGAACATTCTATAATACGTTCAATGCTATATAAAAGTATTATAAATAATATGTACATATTTATACACGTTATATACAAGTTTTATATACACTATTCAAAAACTATTATACACTCTAAATAAGTTTATAAACACTATGTACATGTTTATAAAAGCTATATATAAGCATTGTACATGCTATATACAAGCATTATACACGCTATCTAAAAGTATTATATACACTACATATAAATTTATACAAGCATTATGCATACTATATAGAAGTTTATACACGCTATCTATAAATAATATACACAGTTTGTATAAGTTTAAGCACACTATGTATAATTATTATACATATTATGTATAAGTTTGTACACAATATATATAAGCTTTATAAATACTATGTATAAGTTTTATACACACTATGTACAACTTTTACATGCATTATACAAGTATTATACATAATATGTACAAATTTATACACAATATGCAAGCATTTTACTCACTATAAATATGAATTAAACACACTATGTATAAGTTTATATAAACTATATATAAGCATTATATACACTATGTACAATTTATGTATAGGTATTATACACACTATATAAAAGTTTAGACATGCTATGTACAAGCATTATATATGAATTATACAAGTTTATACACGCTATGTACAAGCATTTTACACACTATGTATAAGTTTGTGCATGTTATGTACAAGTATTATACACATTATATACAAGTTTATACCTGCAATGTATAATTTATACACTATATATGAGTTTATACATACTATGTACAAGCATTATACACACTATGTATATATTTGTAAACACTATATAAAAGCATTATAAAAATTATGTACAAACATTATAAATATTTTGTACAAGTTTATATAAGTATTATAGTTGTTATGCTCAAGCATTATACATACTTTATATAAGTTTATACAAGCATTATATATACTATATATGAGTTTATACATTCAATGTATAATCATTATACCCACTATTTATAAGGATTATACACATTATGTATAAATTTATTCAAATATTATAACCTATGTACAATCATTATACAGACTATGTATAAGTTTATACACGCTATGTATAAGGATTATATAAACTTTGAACAAGTTTATGCACATTATGTACAAGTTTATACACACTGTGTATAAGGATTATACACATCATGTACATATTTATAAATGCTATAAACATAATTTTTATACACTAAGTGTAAGTTTATACAAGCTATGTATAAGTTTATAAATACTATATACATAATTTTTATACACCATGTGCAAGTTTATACACGCTATGTACAAGCATTATACATATTATGTATAAGTTTATACATGTTATGTAAAAGCATTATTCACACTATTTACACGTAATATACGAGCATTGCACACATTATATGCATTAATTATACACGTTATATATAAGTTTATATCAATATTCTACACTACGTTCAATACTTTATACAAGTATTATAAATAATATGTACATATTTATACACGTTATATACAAGTTTTATATATACTATTCAAAAGTATTATACTCTCTAAATAAGTTTATAAACACTATATACAATTTTATAAAAGCTATATATAAGCATTGTACATGCTATATACAAGCATTATACACGCTATATAAAAGTATTATATACACTATGTATAAATTTATACAAGCATTATGCATACTATATAGAAGTTTATACACGCTATCTATAAATAATATACAAAGTTTGTACAAGTTTAAACACGCTATATACAAGCACTATAAATATTATGTATAAGTTTATACACACAATATATAAGCATTATAAACACTATATACAAGTTTTATACACAATATGTACAAGTTTTACATGTAATATACAAGTATTATACACATTATTTACAAGTTTATACATGATAGGTTAAAGCATTTTACATATTATAAATAAAAATTATACACACTATGTATAAGTTTATACACGCTATATATAAGCATTATAGATACTATGTATACTTTATGTATGGGTATTATACACACTATATACAAGTTTATACATGTTATGTACAAGCATTATACATGAATTATACAAGTTTATACGTGTTATGCACAAGAATTTTACACACTATATACAAGTTGGTACATACTATATACAAGTAATATATATACTATATACAAGTTTAAACACATAATATATAAGATTATACATATTATATACAAGTTTATATATACTATGTATAAGCATTATACACATTATGTATATGTTTGTAAACATTATATATAAGTATTATGAAAATTATGTATAAGTTTATTCATACTTTGACAAGCATTATACATACTATGTATAAGTTCATACAAGTATTAGAGATGCTATGTACAAGTTTATACTCACTATGTACAAGTTTATAGAAGAATTATACATACTATATACAAGTTTATGCATTCTATATATAAGTATTATACACACTATATACAAGTTTATACAAGCAATATGTATATTATGTACAACTTCATTCAAACATTATACACATGCTATGTACAAGCATTATAAAGACTGTGTACAAGTTTATACATGCTGTGTAAAAGGATTATACAAACTATGAAAAGGATTATACACACTAAGTATCAATTTATACATGCTATATATATAATTTTTACACACTATGTTCAAGTTTATACATGTTATATATAAGGCTTATACATATTATGTATAAGTTTATAAATGCTACATACATAATTTTTACATACTATGTGCAAGTTTATACATTCTATGTACAAATATTATATATGTTATGTATAAGTATTACACACACTATATACAAGTTTATACAAATATTGTACATATTATATAAAAGTTTAAACATGCTATGTATAAGCATTTTACACATTATATATAAGTTTATACACGTTATGTATAAACAATATACACACTATATATGCGGTATATACGAGCATTGCACACTCTATATCCATGAATTATATATATTATATATAAGTTTATACAAGCATTCTACACTATGTTCAATGATATATATAAGTATTATACACACTATGTATATATTTATACAAGCTATGTACAAGCATTATATATACTATTAATAAGTATTATACACTCTGAATAAATTTATATACACTATGTATAAGTTTATACAAGCTATATATAAGCATTGTACATACTATATACAAATATTATACACACTATATAAAAGTATTATACACACTACGCATAAATTTATACAAGCCTTATGCATACTATGTAGAAGTTTATACACGCTATCTATAAATAATATACAAACTATACAAGTTTATACATGCTATGTACAAGCATTATACATATTGTGTATAAGTTTGTACACACTATGTATAAGCATTATAAACACTATGTAAGTATTTTATACACACTATGTACAAGTTTTAGATACAATATATAAGTATTATATACATTATGTATAAGTTTATACATAATATGTACAAGCATTTTACACACTATAAAAAAGAATTATACACACCATGTATAAGTTTATACATGCTATATATAAGCATTATACACACTATATATATGGTTTGAATAAGTATTATACACACTATGTACAAGTTTATATATACTATGTAAAAACATTATACATGAATTATAAAATCATTTTATACACTATGTACAAGTTTGTACATGCTATATAAGAGTATTATATATACTATATATAAGTTTATACACACAACGTACAAGTTTATACACTATATGCAAGTTTATATATATTATGTACAAGCATTATACACACTATATATATGTTTGTGAACACTATATATAAGCATTATAAAAACTATGTACAAGTTTGTACATGTTAAGTACAAGTATTATATACACTATGTATAAGTTTATATAAGTATTATAAATTCTATGTATAAGTATTATACACACTTTATACAAGTTTATACAAGCATTATAAATACTATGTATAAGTTTATACATTCTATATATAAGCATTGTACACACTATTTATAAGCATTATACACATTATGTATAAGTTTATTCAAACATTGTACACTTGCTATATACAAGCATTATATAGACTATGTACAATTCTATGCACGCTATGCATAAGGATTATATAAATTATGAATAATTTTATGCACATTATTTTTAAGTTTATACACTCTATGTAAAAAGATTATACATACCATATATAAGTTTCTACACGCTATATACATAATTTATATACACTATATGGAAGTTTATACAAGCTATGTACAATCATTATTCATGCTATGTACAAGTATTATACACACTATGTACAAGTTTATATAAATATTATACATGTTATGTATAAGTTTATACATATTATGTATAAGCATTATACATATTATATATAAGTTTATACATATTATATATAAGTTTATACATATTATGTACACGCATTATACACACTATATACATGTTATATACGAGCATTGCACACACCGTATACATGAATTATACATATTATATATAAGTTTATACAAGAATTCTATACTACGTTCAATATTATTTATAAGTATTGTACACACTATGTACATTTTTATACATGTTATGTATAAGCATTATACACACTATTCATAAGTATTATACACTATGAATAAGTTTATATAACATATGTATAAGTTTATACAAGCTATATATAAGCATTATATATATTATATACAAACATTATACATGCTATATAAAAGTATTACACAAATTTATACAAGTATTATGCATACTATGTAGAAGTTTATACATGTTATCTATAAATAATATACACAATATGTACAAGTTTATACATGATATATACAAGCATTGTACATATTATGTATAAGTTTGTTAACACTATGTATATGAATTATAAATAGTATGTATAAGTTTTATACATATTATGTATAAGTTTTACATGCAATATATATGTATTATGCACACAATGTACAAGTTTATACATAATATATACAAGCATTTTACACACTATAAATAAGAATTATACACATTATGTTTAAGTTTATACACGCTATATATAATCATTATACACAATATGTACATGATATTTATAAGTATTATACACACTATATATAAGTTTATATATGCTATGTACAAGCATTATACATAAATTATAAAAGTTTATACATGCTATGTATAAGTATTTTATACACTATGTACAAGTATTATACACAGTATGTATAATTTTATACACGTAATATATAAGATTATATATATTATATATAAATTTATACATGCTATGCATAAGTATTATACATATTATGTATATGTTTTTAAACACTATATATAAGCATTATAAAAACTATGTATAAGTTTGTACATACTTTGATAAGCATTATACACACTATGTGTATAAGTTTATATAAGTATTAGAGATGCTATGAACAAGCATTATAC
Organism: Dendrobium catenatum; assembly: GCF_001605985.2. Taxonomy (NCBI): domain Eukaryota; kingdom Viridiplantae; phylum Streptophyta; class Magnoliopsida; order Asparagales; family Orchidaceae; genus Dendrobium; species Dendrobium catenatum. The sequence continues at coordinate 377,588 of NW_021319612.1, forward strand.
TCACTATGTACAAGTTTACACAAGAATTATGCATACTATATATAAGTTTATACATTATATGTATGAGCATTATACACACTATTTACAAGCATTATACATACTATGTACAAGTTCATTCAAAGATTATACACATGCTATGTACAAGCATTATAAAGACTGTGTACAAGTTTATATATGATGTGTAAAAGGATTATACAAACTATGAAAAGGATTATACACACCAAGTATAAGTTTATACAAGCATTATACATAATATATAGAAGTTTATACATGCTATATATAAATAATATACACACTATATAAACATTTATACACGCTATATAAAAGCATTATTCATATTATGTATAAGTTTGTACACACTTTGTATAAGCATTATAAATATTATGTACAAATTTTATACACATTATGTATAACTTTTACAAGCAATATAAAAGTTATAAACACTATGTATAAGTTTATATACGATATGTACAAGCATTTTACACACAATAAATAAGAATTATACACACTATGAATATGTTTATACCTACTATATATAACAATTATACACACAAAGTACATTGTATGTATAAGTATTATATACACTATGTACAAGTTTATACATGCTATGTATAAGCATTATACATGAATTATACAAGTTTATACATGTTATATACAAGCATTTTACACACTATGTACAAGTTTGTACATGCTATGTATAAGTATTATATACACTATAGATAAGTTTATACATGCAACATATAAGTTTATACAAACTAAATTATACATGTTATGTACAAGTATTATACACACAATATATATGTTTGTAAACACTATATATAAGAATTATAAAAACTATGTGTAAGTTTGTACATACTATGTACAAGCATTATACACACTATATATAAATTTATATAAGTATTATAGATGCTATGTACAAGCATTACACACACTATATACAAGATTATATAAGAAATATACACACTATGTACAAGTTCATATATTCTATGTACAAGGATTATACACACTATTTATAAGCATTATACACACTATATACAAGTTTATTCAAATATTATACATACGCTATATACAAGCATTATACAGACTACGTACATGTTTATACACGCTATGTATAAGGAATATACAAACTATGAACAAGTTTATAGACGCTATGTATAAGGATTATACACACCATGTATAAGTTTATAGACACTATATATATAATTTTTACACACTATATGCAAATTTATACATGATATTATAAGGCTAATACATACAATGTATAAGTTTAAAATTGCTATATATATAATTTTTATACAATACGTGTAAGTTTATATACGTTATATAAAAGCCTTATACATGATATGTACAAGTATTATGCACACTATGTACAAGTTTATGCAAATATTGTATATCTTATGTACAAGTTTATACATGCTATGTATAAGTATTATACAAATAATGTATAAGTTTATACATGTTATGTACAAGCTTTATACATACTATGTACACCCTATATACGAGCATTACACATACTGTATATAATAATTATACACATTATATATAAATATGTATAAGAATTCTATACTACGTTCAATGTTATATTCAAGTTTATACACACTATATATAAGTTTATACATGCTATGTGCAAGCATTATAAATACTATATATATTTTTGTAAATACTATATATAAGCATTATAAAAACTATGTAAAAGTTTGTATATGATATGTACATTCGTTATACACACTATGTACAAGTTTATACAAGTATTATAGATGCTATGTATAAGCATTATACACACTATGTACAAGTTTATGCAAGCATTATACACATTATATACAAGTTTATACATTCTATATAGAAGTATTATATACACTATTTATAAGCATTATACATACTATGTATAAGTTTATTAAGATATTATACATACGCTATATATAAATATTATACATACTATATACAAATTTATACATACTATGTATATGGATTATGCAAACTATGAACAAGTTTATGCACATTATGTACAAGTTTATATATGTTATGTATAAGGATTATACAAACCATATATAAGTTTATACATGTTATAAACATAATTTTTACACAATATGTGCAAGTTCATACATGTTATATATAAGGCTTATACATACTATGTATAAGTTTATAAACACTATATACATAATTTTTAGACACTATGTGTAAGTTTATATATGCTATGTATAAGTACTATACACACAATGTAAAAGTTTATACAAACATTATACATATTATGCATAATTTTATACATGCTATGTATAAGCATTACACACATTATTTGAGTGAGGATTGAAAGTTGTTGATTTAAATTGATCTTCTAATTGATCAATGTCATATTCGCTGGAGGAGCTATTTAAAGCTTCATTTTCCGAGGATATCTCGTCTAATGTAGTTATTTTTTGAGATTTAATTTGTTTTATTACTTCGGACATATTTAGATCTTCATCAAATTTGATTTTAATTGGTGGTGGAAGCTTTATAACTGGTTTAGTAATAATCATACCAGAGCTTGAAGTTTCGATTTGTTTTGGATATATTGCTTTAAATAAATTTGGTTGTTTATTAATATTTGAAGATTTTGATTGTTCTATAGTGTTTTGTAATAGATCTAATTTTTTATCAAGATTTTCTAAATACGAGGTTATTGTTTATATTGTTTGATTAGTGAAATTAAGTTATTTAATTATGATAGCTAGTTCTCTTATAGCATTTTGATGTGATGGAATATTTCCAAATTGACTCATTATAATATATAATTTTGAGGATTGTCCTTGAATCATTCGGATATTAGAAGTTATATATGTCACAAACCAATATACGAATGGAATAGTAGCTTTTCCATTTTGATTTAGATACTCAAGTTCATTAAAATATTGATCAGAAAATTTTATTCGTTCTTCTTCTGAGAACATGTTTCTATACCAGATTCTAAATGGTTTAAATTTTTCTAGCATATAGTGACGGATAACCATCTCTCTAAGGGCTGTATTTAGTCCGTAAATCATTGAAATTGCATTTCGGAAGGAGTCGGGGATCTAAAATCTTGATTGTCCCTGACTGGATGAAATATTCTATTTCTATTAAGAGTTAATCCTGCACTAGAGGCTAGATCAGTTTCATCTGAATTTGATGTTTTAATTTCATCTCCTGATGTTGAAGGAATAGAAATTCGAGGAAGATTTATAGATCTTCTTAGATTAAATCGTACTTCTACATCTCCATCAGATGTTTGGATTATTTGATCTATATCTTGATTAATAAAAGGTTTTGGTGTGATCACTTGAAGTAATATCCATTGTTCTAGAAATGTTACTTCATTCCATTTAATTACTCTATTAGTAGCTATATTTGAGGCTAATAGATTTGTTTCTATTAAAGTAGTTCTACTTTGTGGCTGAACTATTTTTTTAACTTTTGGACTTAAGGTATTCATTACCTTTAAATGGATTCTATAAATTAATGCTATTATTTCAGATCCAGGAAGAAAATTATATCCATGTAATTGAAGATGTAATTTAAGTGCTTCAAATAAATATACATCAGTTAATGATAAATTGAGATTTGGAAAAGTATTAAAGTAAATCGGTCCATAATAAAGACTAGTTTCCATCACTCCCATAAGTGATTGTGCCTAATTAAGGCATCGACCATCTCTTAGACAAGCTAAGATAGATGCATTAAGTCCTCTTAAAGTTAGAGGCTTAAAGGCGATTTGGATTAAACCAATATGCAAGTATTTGTAATCTTGCATGTAAGATCTAAGATCGTCATAAGATAACAGAGAGATAGTTTTCTCTGTTGAATCGATTGTTATAGATTGTTCTACCATTTTAATGGTAGTTTTTCCTTTGAAATCAAAGGTTCCAATTTTATAAATTAAGGTTTTATCAACCTTAGGTAGAGACCATTTATTAAGGTCTTCTTCATTGAGAGGATATTCGATTAATTCAGCATTTTTAACATCACGAAAAGAGGGTACTTTACCCTTATTAAGGATAGATGAAGAAGATGCCATCGAAATAAGACTCAATTGGTAAGCTTATATTTCATCCTAGTTAATAGAGGAGGCGGTGTAAGAATAGTTTAGTAAAGAAACAAACAAACACTATTCATTAGTTTGAATAAAAACATGAACCATCCAGGATTAACTACCCGTATCATGGGATTTACTACCAAGGTTCAATACCATTATTCAACAAAGAATTTTAGTGTTTGGGACGTTCAATACATAGTCTGAAAATAAATAACTAATAGAATAAATAACTAACAGACAGTTAGAAAAGAAAAATAAGAAGCTAGCAGAAAGAACTTATAATGCTCAAAACCAAATATTATTTAACTTCAAACTTCATATTACAAACTGATGCCTTCTCTCCCCTCATTACATGTAGTTATATAGTGGAGTTCCTTCGAAGAGAAGTAAACTTAGTACATGCCAACTCAGACAATAATTAAAGCAAAAGATAAAAAGTTACAACTTAGTATAATTATTAAAGTAAAGCTATATTCTATCTCCATTAACTTGTGGAAGGCTGTTGTTCCACGTGTGGAAGGCTGATGTCCCACGTTGGAGAATATGCCACGTACTACATAATAAAGACTATTATTGATTCCACTAAGAGTCTTTATTTTTAAAAGTCATCGGGTTCTTCACTGATGGGAGCTTTTCCAGGATGGTGACTGGGTCCTGCTTCTTCATGCTTATCCCAAGTGTCAGGATTAGTATCATTTGAATGTTGTGAAGCCATATCTTCATCATCTGGGAATAACTGATTCAACTGGTCCCAATATGCCTTTTGGAGTTGCACCTTAATTTGGTCTGGAGTTTCATGAGGGTATCTTTGTTTAAGAGTCTTCTTCAGTTTTTTTAAAGAGAATTCGGCATTCATAGGTTGCCGTTGATTTTTAATAAGGTTATTTTGAATAAACTTATCAATTTGTTTTTTCTTATCATCAATAATAATGGCAGACCACCATTTGACTGAGAAATTACGCATAAGATTTTTTATATTTAAGGAATCAGTATTCATTTCAATATTCCAGGACCAAATCCATGGAATTTGAGCTTGAGAAAAGAAAAGAAATTCACTCATTCCATCAATAAAATCTTCAGTCTTGATGATTTGAAGATGAGGAGAGGAATCCACCCAATTGTTATAGCTCTGTTGTAATTCAGATGGAAGGATGGAGATAATGGCTCCTTTAGTTTCCCACCATTTGTAGAACCATAAAGGGATTAGATTTTCAAGAATTTCAGGATTTATGATAAACATCCACGAATGAGAATGAGTAGGATTTAGAATATAAAAAGCTTTGTGCATAGCTTGCACATAGGTCCAATAATTGAAGGAGCAAGTTTTGAAAGTTCCATCTGGATTTGGAATATCAAATTTTTGTATTTGGAAGGGAGTGATGCCCCAATCTTTTGGGTGAATTAAAGTGAGAAGATTAGCTCGACTGTAGATGATATTTCTTTTATCATTATAGTGATATTTGACTTTGATACATTTGAGGTAAATGAGGATAGATTCATATGTTTCTCTATCATAATTGGAATCTTGGAGAAGGGCATTATTGTTTAGATATTTTTTAAATATAACCCAGGGTGAAGTTATATCTTTGTCTTCACTATTTAAATAAAGTAAATGTTCAACACTCATTTTGAGTATTGGTTCAAACATATCAGAAGTTTGATTAGAAATTTTTTCCTGAATTTTTTCTGGCTGTTGCTCAGACTGTGGAGGCTCGTTTGCCCCGTATGGATAAGTTTTGAGGGGAATCATTTTTGGAGGAGGAAGCTCTCCTCGTCCGCGACCATTTTGGCCACGTCTTCTCCCGCGAGGATTACCGTGTAAAGTCGGCCACCCTCATCCTCGATTAGGGATGGGTGGTATTGAGCGCCCTTTAGGGGTGCGCCACCCTTCACTGTCCATTAGAAGTAGGTGTACCTGTAAGATATTCGCGGGTTAGAAAATTAGGTAAATAATTATATTTTCCTTTAATATATTCAATTGAAAAATAAAAAATAGCAAGTTGAGCTTGCCAAGTAGCAAATATTTGTTTGGAGGAAAGATTTTGAACATCCTTCTGTAAAATAAATTTAGCAGATGAACAATCTATTATGAGTAAGAAGGTAGTATTAAGTAAATCATCTTGAAATTTGTTAATAGATTTTACTATGGCTAACATTTCTTTTTTAATGGTAGAGTAATTTTTTTGAGTAGGATTCCATAAACCTGAAGTAAAACGGACTAATTCTTCTTTGTTGATTGATGAATTCTTTTGTTTAAGGATTCCTCCATATCCTATGTCAGACGCATCTGTCTCGACAATTTTTAAATAATCAGGGTTAGCTAAATTGATACAAGGTAAATTTTTAACATGATGTTTAATGATTTGTACTGCTTTAGTGCATGTGTCATCCCAAGGGGGAGAATTTTTTCGAAGTCTTTTAAATAGAGGTGCAGCATCTTTTGCAAGATTTTGATAAAAGTCAGAAACATAATTTAACGCACAAAGAAATCGTTGGAGTTATTTTTTATCTAGTATTTTGTCAGGAAATTTATCAGCAAATTCAATGCTTCGTTGTATAGGAATAATAGTATCATTAGTAATAGTATGTCCTAAGAATCTAATTGTTGTCTGGAATAATTTTATTTTTGGTTCGGAAATTACAAGGCCATTTGTCTTTGTTAGCCAAATAAATGTTTTAAGATGTTTGAAATGTTCATCAATAGTTTTAGAGAAGATTAATACATTGTCTATGTAGACTAAGATGTATTTATTATATGAATTAAATATTTCATTCATGATTTTTTGAAATTCTGATGGAGCATTTTTTAAGCCGAATGGCATAACATTCCATTCGTATTGACCAAATGGGACTGTGAAGGCAGTCTTATAACGATCTTCTTCTTTGATCTGAATTTGCCAATATCCAGATTTTAGATCGAATTTGGAAAATAAACTAGCTTGTGCTAGTCTATTTAGAAGATCACTTTTATTAGGAATAGGATATCTTATCCATTTTAATACTTGATTTAGTGGTTTGTAATTTATCACTAATCTTGGTTTTCCTCTTTCCTTTTCAGCGGCATTCATAACATATAATGCTGTACAGCTCCAAGGAGAGCTAGATTTTCTAATAATTTGCTTTTTTAAAAAATCGGTTATTTCCTTTTGACAAAGATCTAGATATTCTCGATTCATTTGCGAAGGTTGAGATTTAGTCAGTATTTGTTTTTCATTAAAATTATCAATATATGGAAGACTTACACAATGTGTTTTTCTATTCCAAAAACTAATAGGATTATCTCCACAGATAGTGAGTTTAATATGTTGTTCAATGTCTAAGATTTTAGTTTTAATTGTCGATTTTTCTAATTGATTTTTTATCTCGACATTTTGAATTTCTTTAAATAAGAAATTTATATGTAATTGTTTTCCTTTGAATTTATTGATTTCATTTAATATGATTTCTTTAGGATCTATGATAAATTTTAATTGTATGGGAGGATTGCATATATGGGAAGTAATGCCTTCAGTGTTAGTAGTTATAGGGATTATATTATATAGGAACGGAGTTCCTAAGATAATATGTTGAGATAGATTTTTAACTAATAAGAATGGAGTTTTTATGCAGTAGTCTTGTTGACATACTGCTACTTGAGAAAGTTTATATTCAATTTTCATAATGTCGCCACTAGCTGAAGTTAGTTTTTGTGTTGTTTTTTTAAAGTAGATTGAAGGGACTAATCCTTCCAGGATACAATTCATATCTGCCCCGCTGTCTACTAAAGCAGTTAAATTTTTAAGTACAAGTGCTTGATTGATCACTAAAGTGATTGAAATAAACCATTTATGAATAATTGCCTTTTGTAGGGAATTTATAAGGGTATTATTTTCGTAATTTTGATTAAGTTCTTCTGGATCAGGTTGATCCAGGATTTGTTCTAATTCAAGATTTGTTATTCGAACAGATAGTTTATCTTGTTCTGATTTTAGGGTTTGGACTTCTCGTTTTAAATTTTTTAATTCAAGTTTTAATTCAGATAATGTTGTTGGAGAGGGATTTAGCTCTTGTTCTTTTAATTTAAAGCGATCGAGGACTTCTTTCATAGAATAGTTGGGAAATTTCTGTGTTTGTGATAGAAGAGGATCTTCAGAAGTACCGAGTAATTTGATAATTTGTTCTTTGGTTTTATGATCTTGAATGTTTGCTAACATTTCTATAAGTTGATCTTTTTGTTCATTAGTAAGAACAAATAATCCTGATTTTTCTACAATAGCTCTGTAGTAATCGTTACTTGAACAATTATCACAACATGAAGAGGAATCAGACTCTGATTCTTCAATTTCATGTTCAGAGTTATTTGAATCATTTGACTCTGATTCATCTGAGTTTAAAAGAATTTTCATTAATAACTCTTTTGTATCATTATTTAAGTTTAATTGATTTATTTTTGTTTCCATAAGACATTTATTAGAATAATGTCATATTTTTCCACATTTAAAGCATTTAATAGCTTTTCTGGACGGTTTAGATTTAGACTGACTTGGTTTTTCTTTAGGTATAAAAGATTTTTTATGAAATTTCTTCGAATGAGCTTTTAGCTTTAATTTTCTTTTTTATTTGATTTTTGTTTAGCCAAATTTTGTTCTCTTTTTGTTAATGGGCCTGGACATGCGAATTGTTTGCAAAAGGCTCCTAATTGTTTGCGATCTGATATTCGTTCGTGTTTAAGTTGTTGTTGCATTCTAATATCATTACAAAGTATGATGCCAACTTTGATACATTCGTTTATTATACGTCCATACGTATAGTATTTGAAACTTAACTGTCCATTGGCAGTTCTTAATATTTCTTTAACTTTTATAGCGAAGGTAGCAGGTAGTCCTTCTAAGAATTTTTCTTTCCAATAGCTTGAACTAGCATCGGAAAGATTCATTACTCTAGTTATGAATACATCTTTATACCAACTGAAATGTGATAAAGATGGACATTTTAATTTTTGTAATAGAGAGCGCATTTATTTTCTATTATCAGACATATATCCTAGGAAATGTTCTAGAATATTATGAATAAGTGTATAGACTGCCTCATCATTTGATTTTGAGGGGTCTACTAAACTTTTATCACTTTACAGATCATTTCTTTTTGCTTGATTTAAATAATTATCCCACCATCCTTTAAGGATTCTGGTGAAACCATTAACAATAATTTGTACTACTTCCCATGGTTTATTATTTTTACTTTGTGCTACAGTAGCATAGATTAACATTCGATGAACGGTTTTATGAATTTGATATTCTGAGAGACCATCAAAGTTCCATTCATATAACTGTCTTGGGTCATATGAAATTTGTTCATTTAATTCTTCTTCATATAAAAGATCATTTGGGAAAGGTCTTTGATAATAATATTTCCCTAAAGATTTTTTAGGGTATTTGATTCTATTTAATGATAATGGAATTTCGGAGTGAGGATTTAAAGTTGTTGATTTAAATTGATCTTCTAATTGATCAATGTCATATTCGCTGGAGGAGCTATTTAAAGCTTCATTTTCCTAGGATATCTCATCTAATGTAGTTATTTTTTGAGATTTAATTTGTTTTATTACTTTAGAAATATTTAGATCTTCATCAAATTTGATTTTAATTGGTGGTGGAAGCTTTATAACTGGTTTAGTAATAATCATACCAGGCTTGAAGTTTCAATTTGTTTTAGATCTATTGCTTTAAATAAATTTGGTTGTTTATTAATATTTGAAGATTTTGATTGTTCTATAGTGTTTTGTAATAGATCTAATTTTTTATCAAGATTTTCTAAATACAAGGTTATCGTTTGTATTGTTTGATTAGTGAAATTAAGTTGTTTAATTATGATAGCTAGTTCTCTTATAGCATTTTGATCTGATGGAATATTTCCAAATTGACTCATTATAATATCTGATTTTGAGGATTGTCCTTGAATCATTCGGATATTAGAAGTTATATAGAAAGACTAGTTTCCATCACTCCCATAAGTGATTGTGCCTAATTAAGGCATCGACCATCTCTTAGACAAGCTAAGATAGATGCATTAAGTCCTCTTAAAGTTAGAGGCTTAAAGGCGATTTGGATTAAACCAATATGCAAGTATTTGTAATCTTGCATGTAAGATCTAAGATCGTCATAAGATAACAGAGAGATAGTTTTCTCTGTTGAATCGATTGTTATAGATTGTTCTACCATTTTAATGGTAGTTTTTCCTTTGAAATCAAAGGTTCCAATTTTATAAATTAAGGTTTTATCAACCTTAGGTAGAGACCATTTATTAAGGTCTTCTTCATTGAGAGGATATTCGATTAATTCAGCATTTTTAACATCACGAAAAGAGGGTACTTTACCCTTATTAAGGATAGATGAAGAAGATGCCATCGAAATAAGACTCAATTGGTAAGCTTATATTTCATCTTAGTTAATAGAGGAGGCGGTGTAAGAATGGTTTAGTAAAGAAAGAAATAAACACTATTCATTAGTTTGAATAAAAATATGAACCATCCAGGACTAACTACCCGTATCATGGGATTTACTGCCAAGGTTCAATACCATTATTCAACAAAGAATTTTAGTGTTTGGGACGTTCAATACATAGTCTGTTCCTTCCTACCACCCCGATTAAAAAGGGTGAAATAGAACCTTACCAATCAGAGTAACACTACTCACACATGGCTCTGATACCAAATTGCGGAAAATAAATAACTAATAGAATAAATAACTAACAGACAGTTAGAACAGAAAAATAAGAAGCTAGCAGAAAGAACTTACAATGCTCAAAACAAAATATTATTTAACTTCAAACTTCGTATTACAAACTGATGCCTTCTCTCCTCTCATTACATGTAGTTATATAGGGGAGTTCCTTCGAAGAGAAGTAAACTACTTGTATATTACGTGTATAAACATGTACAATGTGTATAATACTTGTACATAGCATATAGAAACTTGTATATAGTGTGTAAAATGCTTGTACATAACATATATAAACTTGTATAATTCATGTATAATGCTTGTACATAGCATGTATAAACTTGTACATAGTGTGTATAATACATATACATACCATGTACATAGTGTGTATAATGTTTATATATATCATGTATAAATTTATAAATAGGGTGTATAATTCTTATTTATAGTGTATAAAATGCTTGTACATACCGTGTATAAACTTATGTTTAGCGTGTATAATATATTTATATTGCATGTTAAACTTGAATATAGTGTGTATAAAACTTGTATACATAGGGTATATAATTCTTATTTATAGTGTATAAAATGCTTGTACATACCGTGTATAAACTTATGTTTAGCGTGTATAATATATTTATATTGCATGTTAAACTTGAATATAGTGTGTATAAAACTTGTATATCGTGTTTATAATGCTTATGCATAGTGTGTACAAACTTATACATAATATTTATGATGCTTGTATATAGTATGTGTAAACTTGTATATAGTGTGTATATAATTTATAGATAATGTGTATAAACTTCTATATAGTATGCATAATGCTTGTATAAACTTATACGTAGTGTGTATAATACTTTTATATAGCATGTATAATGCTTGTATATAGCATGTACAATACTTATATATAGCTTGTATAAACTTGTATGTAATATATATAAACTTATTCAGAGTATATAATACTTATAAAAGATGTGTATAATGCTTATACATAGCATGTATAAATATATACATAAAGTATAATACTTGTATATAGCATTGAGTGTAGTGTAGAATGCTTGTATAAATATATATATAAGTTATATAATTCATGTATATAGTGCGTGTAATGCTCGTATATAGCATGTACGTAGTGTGTATAATGCTTGTATAAAACATTTATAAAGTTATTCTTAATATGTATAATACTAATACATAACATGTATAAACTTGTACATAACATGCATAATATTTGTATAAACTTATACATAGTGTGTATAATATTTTTATATAGCATATATAATGTGTGTACATATCATGTATAAACTAGCACATACTATATAAAAATTTTGTATATAGCATTTATAAACTTATACATAGTATGCATAAACCTTATGTATAGCATGTATAAACTTGGACATAGTGTATAAAAATTATGTATATAGTGTGTATAAACTTATACATTATATGAATAATCCCTATACATAGTGTATATAAAATTATACATAATGTGTATAAACTTATTCATAGTTTGTATAATCCTTATACATAGTGTGTATAAACTTATATACAGTCTGTATAATACTCGTAAATAGCATTTGTATAATGTTTGAATAAACTTGTACATAGTGTTCAAAATGCTTATAAAAAATGTCTATAATGCTTGTACATAAAATATATAAACTTGTATAAAATGTGTATAATGCTTGTATAAAATTATATATAATGTGTATAATACTTATACATAAAATCTATAATACTTATATAAACTTGTACATAGTGTGTATAACGATTGTATATAACAAGTACATAATTTTTTTAATGCTTACATATAGTATTTACAAACATATACATGGTCTGTATAATGCTTTTACATAGCATGTATAAACTTCTATATATTGTGTATAAATTTATACATTACATGTATAAACTTGTATGTAATGTGTATAATACTTATACATAGCATGTACAAACTTATACATAGTATATAAAATATTTATATAGAGCGTGTATAAACTTATATAATTCATGTATAATGCTTGTACGTAGCATTTATAAGCTTCTAAAAATTGTTTATAATACTTATACATACCATGTGCATAGTGTGTATAATTCTTATGTATAGCATGTATAAACTTTTACATAGTGTGTATAATTTTTATTTATAGTGTGTAAAATGCTTGTACATATCATGTATAATTTTGTATATAGTATGTATAATACTTATATATTACATGTAAAACTTTTATATAATATGTATAAAACTTGTACATATTATTTATAACACTTACATAGTATGTACAAAATTATACATAATATGTTTAATGCTTATACATAATGTGTATAAACTTGTACATAGTGCATATATTATTTATAGATAGCGTGTATAAACTTCTACATAGTATGCATAAAGCTCTTATAAACTTATACATAATGTGTATAATACTTTTATATAGCATATATAATGATTGTATATAACATATACAATGCTTATATATAGCTTGTAAAAACTTGTACATATTGTATATAAACTTATTCGGAGTGTATAATACTTTTGAATTCTGTATAATGCTTTTACATAGCATATATAAATATGTTCATAGTGTGTATAATACTTATATATAGCATTGAACGTAGTGTAGAATGCTTGTATAAACTTATATTTAATGTGTATAACTCATATATACAATATGTGCAATGCTCGTATATAACGTGTACATAGTATGTATAATGCTTGACATAACGTGTATAAACTTATACATAATATATATAATACTTATACATAGCATGTATAAACTTGCACATAATATGTACAATTAACCTGCACATAGCATGTAATAATTATATATATAGCATGTATAAACTTTTACATGGTGTGTATAATCCTTTTACATTACGTGTATAAATTTATACATAATATACATAAACTTATTCATAGTTTGTATAATCCTTATACATAGAATGTATAAACTTATATATAGTCTATATAATGCTTGTACATAGCGTGTTTATAATGATTGAATAAACTTATATATAGTGTGTATAATGCTTATAAATAGTGTGTATAATGCTTGTATATTGAATGTATAAACTTATATATAGTGTGTATAATAATTGTATAAACTTGTATATAGTAGGTAAAAAGCTTATAAATAGCATCTATAATACTTGTATAGACTTGTACATAGTGTGTATAATGCTTGTACATAGCATGTACAAACTTATACATAGTTTTTATAATGCTTTCATATAGTGTTTACAAATATATACATAGTATGTATAATGCTTGTACATAGCATGTATAAACTTGTATATAGCGTGTATAAATTTATATAGTACATATATAAACTTGTATACAGTGTGTACATTCAATGCTATGTACAAGCATTATACACACTATGTATAAGTTTGTAAACACTATATATAAACATTATAAAAATTATGTACAAGCATTATTCACATTATATATAAATTTATACAAGTATTATAGATCTTATGTACAAGAATTATGTATACTATGTACAAATTTATATAAGAATTATACACACTTTGTAAAAGTTAATATATTATATGTATAAATATTATACACACTTTTTACAAGCATTTACACACTATGTACAAGTTAATTTAAATATTATACACAAGCTATGTATAAGTATTATACAGACTATGTATAAGTTTATACACACTATGTATAAAGAATATACAAACTATGAATAAGTTTATGCACATTATGTAGAAGTTTATACATGCTATGTATAAGGATTATACACACCATGTATAAGTTTATACACGATATATTCAAAATTTTTACACACTATGTACAAGTTTATACATGCTATGTATGACCTTATACATATTATGTAGAAGTTTATAAACGCTATATAAATATATTTTACACACTATGTGCAAGTTTATACATGCTTTGTACAAGCATTATACATGCTATAGACAAGTATTATAAGTATATTATGTAGAAGTTTGTAAACACTATATATATGTATTATAAAAAATATATATAAGTTTATACATGTTATGTACAAGCATTATACACACTTTGTACAAGTTTATACAAGTATTACAATTGCTATGTAGAAGCATTATACACATTATATATAAATTTATAGAAGCATTATACACACTATGTACAAGTTTATACATTATATGTACAAGCATTATACTCATTATTTACTAGCATTATTCACACTATTTATAAGTTTATTCAAAGGTTATACACACGCTACGTACAACTATTATACAGACTATGTACAAGTTTATACAGGCTATGTATAAGGATTATACAAACTATGAATAAGTTTATGCACATTATGTACAAGTTTATACACGCTATGTATATGGATTATGCACACTATGTATATGTTTATACACGCTATATACATAATTTTTATATACTATATACAAGTTTATACATGCTATGTATAAGGATTATAAATACTATGTAAAAGTTTATAAATGCTATATACATAATTTTTACACACTATGTACAAGTGTATACATGCTATGTACAAGTATTATGCATGCTATGTACATGTATTATACACACTATGTATAAGTTTATACAAATATTATATATGTTATGTATAAGTTTATACATACTATATATAAGCATTATACACACGATGTATAAGTTTATACACATTATGTATAAGAATTATACACACTATGTACACGCTATATACGAGCATTGCACATATTGTATACATAAATTATACATATTATATATAAGTTTATACAAGTACTCTACACTACGTTCAATACTAAATATAAGTATTATACACACTATGTACATATTTATGCACGCTATGTACAAGCATTTTACACACTATTCATAAATATTATATACTCTGAATAATATTATATACACCATGTACAAGTTTATACAAGCTATATATAAGCATTGTACATGTTAAATAAAAGCATTATACGCTCTATATAAAAGTATTATACACACTACGTATAAGTTTATACAAGTATTATGCATATTATATAGAAGTTTATACATGCTATCTATAAGTACATACTATGTACAAGTTTATACACGATATGTACAAGTTTTATACATATTATGTATACGCACTATAAACACAATGCACAAGTTTTTTACACACTATTTATAAGTTTTACATGTATTGTACAAGTATTATACACACTATGTACAAGTTTATAAATGATATGCAAAAGCATTTTATACACTATAAATAAGAATTATACACACTATGTATAAGTTAATACACGATATATATAAGCATTATACACACTATATATATGGTATGTATAAGTATTATACACACTATGTACAAATTTATACTTGTTATGTACATACATTATATATGAATTATACAAGTTTATATATACTATGTACAAGCATTTTACATACTATGTACAAGTTTGTGTATGCTATATACAAGTATTATACACTCTATGTAAGATTATGCATGCAATGTACAAGTTTATGCACACTATATGCAAGTTTATATATTTTATTTATAAGCATTCTACACATTATGTATATATTTGTAAACACTATATATAAGCATTATAAAAACTATAGACAAGTTTGTACTTGACATGTACAAGCTTTATACACACTTTGTATAAATTTATACAAGTATTATAGATGCACTGTACAAGCATTATACAAGTATTATACTAGTTTATACAAGTATTATACATACTTTAATTAACTTTATACATGCTATGTACAAGCATTATACATGAATTATATAAGTTTATACACACTGTGTATAAGTTTATACATGCTATGTACAAGTATTATACATAATACTATGTACAGGTTTAAACATGCAATGTACAAGTTCATACACACTATATACAAGTTTATACATGCTATGTACAAGCATTATAAACACTATGTATATGTTTGTAAACACTATATATAAGCTTTTTAAAAACTATGTACAAGCATTATACATACTATGTACAAGTTTATATAAGTATTATAGATGTTATGTACAAGCATTATACATAATATATACAAGTTTATACAAGCTTTAAACACACTATGTATAAGTTTATTCAAATATTATACACACGCTTAGTACAAGCAATATACAGAATATGTACAAGCTTATACACGCGATGTATAAGGATTATACAAACTATGAACAAGTTTATGCATATTATGTACAAGTTTTTACACGCTATGTATAAGAATTATACATACTATGTATAAATTTATTCACGCTATATACATAATTTTTACATAATTTGTGCAAGTTTATACATGTTATGTATAAGACTTATACATACTATGTATAAGCTTATAAATATTATATACATAATTTTTACGCACTATGTGGAAGCTTATGCATGCTATGTATAAATATTATACATGCTATGTATACGTATTATACACACTATATTCAAGTTTATACGAATATTATACATGTTATGTACAAGTTTATACATGATAATTATAAACATTATACACATTATATATAAGTTTATATACGTTATATACAAGCATTATACATACAATGTACACGCTATATATAAGAATTGCACACACTGTACACATGAATTATACACATTATATATAAATTTATACAAGCATTCAACACTACGTTCAATGTTATATACAAGTATTATACACACTTTGTACATATTTAAAAATGCTATGTACATGCATTATACACACTATTTATAATTGTTATACACTGTGGATAAGTTTATAAAAACTATGTACCGGTTTATATAAGCTATATATAAGCATTTTACATGCAATATACAAGAATTAAACGTATTATATAAAACTATTATATATACTACATATAAGTTTATACAAGTATTATGCATACTATGTAGAAGTTTATACACGGTATCTATAAAAAAATATAAACTCTATGTACACTCTAAGTATAAGCATTACAAATAATATATACAAGGTTTATACACACTATGTACAAGTTTTACATACAATATACAAGCATTATACATAATATATAAAAGTTTATACATGATATGTACAAGCATTTTACAAACTATAAATAAGAATTATACACACTATGTATAAGTTTATACATGCTATATATAAGCATTATACATACTATGTACATTATATGTATAAGTATTATACACATTATATAAAAGTTTATACATGTTTTGGACAAGCATTATATATGAATTTTATAAGTTTATACATACTATGTATAAGTATTTTGCACACTATATACATACTATGTACAAGTTTATACACAATATAAATAAGGATTATATAAACTATAAACAAGTTTATGCACATTATGTAAAAGTTTATACACGCTACGTGTAAAGATTATACACACCATGTATAAATTTATACACTTTATATACATAATTGTTACACACTATGTACAAAATTATGCATGCTATGTATAAGGCTTATACATAATATATATAAGTTTATAAATGAAATATACATAATTTTTATATACTATGTGCAAGTTTATACATGCTATATACAAGCATTATATATGATATGATTAAATATTATACATACTATGTACAAGTTTATACAAATATTATACATGTTATATATAAGTTTATACATGCTATGCATAAGCATTATACCCATTATGTATAAGTTTAAATATGTTATTCACAAGCATTATACATAATATATACACGCTATATACGAGCATTGCACACACTATATACATGAATTACAAATATTATATATAAGTTTATACAAGCATTCTACACTACGTTTAATGCTATATATAAGTATTATACACACTATGTATATATTTATACACGTTATATACAAACATTATATACGCTATTCATAAGTATTATACTCTTTGAATAAGTTTATATACACTATGTACAAGTTTATAAAAGTTATATATATGCATTGTACATGTTATATACATGCATTATATACGCTATATAAAAGTATTATACACACTATATATAAGTTTATACAAGCATTATATAAACTATGTAGAAGTTTATACATGCTATTTATAAATAATATACAAGTATTATACACATTATGTATAAGCATTATAAACACTATGTATAAGTTTTATAAATACTATGTTCAAGTTTTACATGTAATATACAAGTATTATAAACAATATGTACAAGTTTATACATGATATATACAAAGCATTTTACATACTATAAATAAGAATTATAGATACTATGTATAAGTTTATATATGCTATATATAAGTATTATACACGCTTTATACATGATATGTAAAAGTATTATACACACTATGTATAAATTTATACATGCTATGTACAAGCATTATACATGAATTATACAAGTTTGTACACGCTATGTATATAGCATCTATAATACTTGTATAAACTTATTCATAATATGTATAAAGCTTATACATAACATGTACCAATTTGTACATAGTTTTTATAATACTTATATATAATGTTTATATATATATATATATATATATATATATAATGTGTATAATACTTGTACAAAACATGTATAAACTTATTTATAGTGTGTATAAGCTTATACATTACATTTATAAATATGTATATAGCGTGTATAATACTTATACATAGCATCTACAAACTTGTACATAGTGTGTAAAATGCTTGTATATAGCAAGTATAAATTTGAATAATTCATATATAATTCTTATATATAGCATGCATAAATTTAAGCATAGCATATAAATATGTATATAGTGTGTATAACAGTTATACATATCATGTATAAAGTGTATATAATGCTTATTTATAGCGTGTATAAACTTATGCATAGTGTACATAATTCTTATTTATAGTATGTAAAATTCTAGTATATATCGTGTATGAACTTTTACATAGTGTGTATAATATTTATATAATGCATGTAAAACTTATATAGTTTGTATAATGCTTATAAATAGTGTGTATAATGCTTGTAAATAGTGTATATAATGCTTGTACATAGCG
The DNA here is from genome assembly GCF_001605985.2 of Dendrobium catenatum. Taxonomy (NCBI): domain Eukaryota; kingdom Viridiplantae; phylum Streptophyta; class Magnoliopsida; order Asparagales; family Orchidaceae; genus Dendrobium; species Dendrobium catenatum. The sequence goes on from NW_021319612.1 coordinate 397,246, forward strand.
TGTATAATGATTGTACATAATGTGTATAAACTTATATATTACGTATATAAACTTGTATATAGTGTGTATAATACTTGTACATAACTTCTACATAACATGTATAAACTTGAACATAACATGTATAATGCTTGTATAAACTTGTACATAGTCTGTATAATATTTATACATAGCATGTATAATATTTATACATAGCGTGTATAAACTAACACATAGTGTGTAAAAATTATGTATATAGCATTTCTAAACTTATATATAGTATGTATAAGCCTCATAAATAACATGTATAAACTTGCACATAGTGTGTAAAAATTATGTATATAACATGTATAAACTTATATATGGTGTGTATAATCCTTATATATAGCGTGTATAAACTTGTACATAATGTGCATAAAATTATTCAAAATTTGTATAATCCTTATACATAGTGTGTATAAACTTGTACATAGTATGTATAATGAAATAATGTGTGTATAATATTTAAATAAACTTGTATATAGTGTGTATAATTCTTATAAATAGTGTGTATAATGCTTGTATATAGAATGTATAAATTTATACATAGTATGTATAATGCTTGAATAAACTTATACATAGTGTATAGAATGCTTGTACATATCATCTATAATAGTTATATAAACTTGTACATAATATGTATAATTCTTGTATAGAGCATGTACAAACTTTTACATAGTTTTTATAATACTTATATATATTATTTTCAAATATATACATAGTATTTATAATGCTTGTACATAGCATGTATAAACTTGTATATAGTGTGTATAAACTTGTACATAGTGTGTATAATACTTGTACATAGCATTACAAACTTTTCATACTATGTAAAATGCTTGTACATAGCGTGTATAAACTTGTATAATTTATATATAATGCTTGTACGTAGCATGTATAAACTTATACATAATGTCTATAATACTTATACATATCATGTATATAGTGTGTATAATAATTATATATAGCGTGTATAAACTTATATATAATTTATATAATTCTTATTTATAGTGTGTAAAATGCTTGTATATATCATGTGTAAACTTATACATAGTGTGTATAATACTTGTATATTGCATGTAAAACTTTAACATAGTGTGTATAAAAGTTTATATAGTGTTTATAAAGCTTGTACATATTGTGTACAAACTTTTACATAATATGTATAATACTTTTACATAGCATATGTATAAACTTGTACATTGTGTATATTATTTATCGATATCGTGTATAAACTTTTAAAAAGTATGTATAATACTTATATAAACTTATATGTAGTGTGCATAATACTTTTACATAGTGTGTAAAATGATTGTATATTGCATGTACAATACGTATATATAGCTTGTATAAACTTATACATAGTGTATATAAACTAATTCATAGTGTAAAATAATTATGAATAATGTGAATAATGCTTGTACATAGCTTGTATAAATATGTACATAGTGTGTATAATACTTGTATATAGCATTGAACATAGTATAGAATGCTTGTATAAACTTATATATAATATATATATCTCATGAATACAGTGTGTATAATGCTCGTATATAGTGTGTACATAGTGTGTATAATAATTATACATAACATGTATAATGATTATACATATCATGTATAAACTTGTTCATAATATGTACAACATTTATATAAACTCGTACATAGTGTGTATAATACTTATACATAGAATGTATAATGCTTGTACTTAACGTGTTAAAACATACACATTGTATAAAAATTATGTATATAGCGTTTATAAACATATACATAGTATATATAAGCCTTATATATAGCATATATAAACTTGCACATAGTGTGTAAAAATTATGTATATAGCATATTTAAATTTTACATTGTGTTTATTAACCTTATCCATAGCATATATAAACTTGTATAAAATATTCGTAAACTTATTTATAGTTTGTATAATCCTTATACATAACATGTATAAACTTGTACATATTCTTTATAATACTTGTACATTGCGTTTGTATAATATTTGAATAAATTTGTATATAGTATGTATAATATTTATAAATAGTATGTATAATGCTTGTATATAATATGTATAAACTTGTACATAGTATGTATAATACTTGTATAAACTAATACATAGTGTGTATAATACTTGTATATAGCATCTATAATACTTATATAAATTTGTACATAATATGTATATACTTGTATATAGTGTGTATAAACTTGTACATTGTGTGTATAAACTTGTACATAGTATATATAATATTTATACATAGCATATAGAATCTTATATATATCATGTAAAATGCTTGTATATAGTATGTATAAATTTATATAATTCATATATAATGCTTGTATATGACATGTATAAACTTATACATAGTGTGTATAATACTTATATATATATATATATAATTTACATAGTGTGTATAATGCTTATATATAGCATGTACAAACTTATACATAGTTTGTATAATTCTTATTTATAGTGTGTAAAATGCTTGTACAAATCGAGTATAAACTTATACATAGTGTGTATAATACTTGTATATTATATGTAAAACTTATACATAATGTGTATAAAGCTTGTATATAGTATTTATAATACTTATACATAGTGTGTACAAACTTATACATAATATATATAATACTTGTACATAGTGTGTATAATACTTTTATATAGCGTGCATAATGCATGTATAGCATGTACAATGCTTATATATAGTTTGTATAAACTTATACATAGTATATATAAACTTATTCAGAGTGTATAATACTTAGAAATAGTATATATAATGCTTGTACGTAGCGTGTATAAATATGTACATAGTTTGTATAATACTTATATATAGCATTGAATGTAGTATAAAATGCTTATATAAACTTATATATAATATGTATAATTCATGTATAAAGTGTGTACAATACTCGTATATAGCGTGTATATAGTGTGTATAATGCTTGTACATAATGTGTATAATGATGTATAAACTTATACATAATATATATAATATTTGTATAAACTTCTACAAAGTATGTATAATACTTGTATATAACATATATAATATTTGTACATATCATGTATAAACTTGCACATAGTGTTCAAAAATTATATATATAGCATTTATAAACTTATACATAGCATATATAAACTTAAACCTAGTATTTAAAAATTATATATTTAGCATGCATAAACTTATACATGATGTATATAATCCTTATACATAGCATGTATAAACTTGTACATAATGTGCGTAAACTTGTTTATATTTTATATAAACCATCTACATAGTGTGTATAAATATATACATTGTCTATACAATGCTTGTACATAGCGTGTATATAATATTTAAATAAATTTATACATAGTGTGTATAATGCTTATTAAACTTGTCTATTATGTATAATTCTTGTGTATAGTATGTACAAACTTTTACATAACTTTTATAATGCTTATATATAGTATTTACAAACATATACATAGTGTGTATAATGCTTGTATATAGTATTTATAAACTTATACATAGTGTGAATAAACTTATACATTGCGTGTATAAACTTGTACATATTATGTATAATACTTATATATAGCATGTACAAACTTATACATGGCTTGTAAAATACTTGTACATAGCTTGTATAAACTTGTATAATTTATGTATATTGTTTATACATAGCATGTATAAACTTATACATAGTGTGTATAATACTTATACATACCATATAAATAGTGTGTAAATGCTTATATATAGCATGTATAAACTTATATATAGTGTGTATAATTCTTATTTATAGTGTGTAAAATATTTTTACATATCGTGTATATAGTGTGTATACAGCTTGTACATAACATGCATTAACTTATTCATAATGTGTATAATGCTTATTCATAATATATATAAACTTGTACATAATATGTATAATATTTATATAAACTTGTATATAGTATGTATAATACTTATACATAGCATGTTTAATGCTTGTACACAACATGTATAAACTAGTACATAGTTTATAAAAATTATATATATAGAATTTATAAACTTATATATAGTATGTACAAGCCTTATATATAGCATGTATAAATTTGTACATAGTGTGTAAAAATTATGTATATAGCATGTATATATAAACTTATACATGGTGTGATAGTCCACATAAATAGCGTGTATAAACTTGTACTTAATTTACATAAATTTGTTCATAATTTGTATAATCCTTATATATAGCGTGAATAAACTTGTACATAGTTTATATAATGATTGTACATAGCGTGTGTATAATGTTTAAATAAACTTATACATAGTGTGTATAATGCTTGTAAATAATATGTATAATGCTTATACATAAAATATATAAACTTGTACATAGTGTGTATAATTCTTTTATAAATTGTACATAATATATATAATGTATATATATAGCATCTATAATACTTGTATAAACTTGTACATAGTGTGAATAATGCTTGTACATAGCATGTATAAACATGTAAATAGTTTTATAATACTTATATATAGATTTTACAAACATATACATAGAGTGTATAATGCTTGTACATGACATGTATAAACTTGTATATAGTGTTTATAAACTTGTATATTATTTATATAAACTTGTACATAGTGTGTATAATACTTGTACATAGCTTGTACAAATTTGTAAAATTCATGTATAATTCTTGTACATAGAAGGTATATACTTGTATATAGTATGTATAATACTTATATATAATATATATAATACTTACATATGTCATGTGTAAACTTATACATAATATGTATAATTCTTATTTATAGTGTGTAAACTACTAGTATATATCATGTATAAACTTATAAATAGTGTGTATAATACTTGTATATTGCATGTAAAACTTGTACATAATGTGTATAAAACTTGAACATAGTATATATAATACTTATACATAGTGTGTAAAAACTTATATATAATATATATAATACTTGTAAATAGCGTGTATAAACTTGTACATAGTGTGTTTATTATTTATAAATTATATGTATAAACTTCTATATAGTATGCCTAATGCTTGCATAAAGTTATATGTAGTGTGTATAATAATTTTATATAGCATTTATAATGCTTGTATATAGCATGTACAATACTTATATATAAATTGTATAAACTTTTAATAATGTATATAAGCTTATTCAGAGTGTATAATACTTATGAGTAGTGTATATAATGCTTGTACATAACATGTATAAGTATGTACATAGTTTATATAATACTTCTTTATAGCACTGAACGTAATGTAGAATGCTTGTATAAACTTATATATAATGTGTATAATTTATATATATAATGTGTGCAATGCTCGTATATAGTGAGTTTATAGTGTGTATAATGCTTGTACATAATGTGTATAAACTTATACATAATGTGTATAAAACTTATACATAGCATGTATAAACTTGTACATAATATGTACAATATTTATATAAATTTGTACATAATATGTATAATACATGTATATAGCATGTATAATACTTGTACATAGTGTGTATAAAGTTGTATATACTTTTTAGAATGATTGTACATAAAATGTATAAACTTATACATAATGTTTATAATTCTTGTATAAATTTATACATAGGATGTATAATGGTTGTATATAGTATATATAATACATAAAATGTATAAACTTGTATATAATATGTATAATTCATGTATATAGCATGTACAAACTTGTATATAGTTTTTATAATGCTTATATATAGTGTTAACAAACATATTCATAGTTTGTATAATTCTTGTATATAGTATGTATAAACTTGTATATAGTATGTATAAATTTGTACGTTATATATATAATACTTATATATAGCATTTACAAACTTGTACATAGTGTGTAAAATGCTTGTACATAGCGTGTATAAACTTGTATAATTCATGTATAATACTTGTACATAGCATGTATAAACTTATACATAGTGTGATAATACTTATATATATCATGTACATAGTATGTATAATGCTTATGTATAGCGTGTATAAACTTATACATAGTGTATATAATTTTTATTTATAATGTATAAAATTCTTGTACATATCATGTATAAACTTATACATAGTGTGTATAATACATCTATATTACGAGTAAAACTTATACATAGCGTGTTTAAAAGTTATACATAGTGTTTATAATGCTTCTACATAGTGTGTACAAATTTATACATAATATGTATAATACTTGTACATAGCGTGTATAAACTTGTACATATTATATAAACTAATTTAGAGTGTATAATACTAATGAATAGTGTGTATAATACTTGTATAAAGCATGTATAAATATGTACATGGTGTATATAATACTTGTATATTCCATAGAATATATTGTAAAAGGCATATATAAACTTATATATAATGTGTATAATTCATATATATAGTGTGTCATATGCTCGTATATATCATGTACATAAAGTGCATAATGCTTGTATATAATATATATAAACTTATACATAATGTGTATAATGCTTATACATAGCATGTATAAACTTGTACATAACATGTATAATATTTGTATAAACTTATACATAGTGTATATAATACTTGTACATATCATGTATAATACTTTTACATAGTATTTATAAATTTGTATAATTCATGTTTAATTTTTGTACATAGAATGTTTAAACTTGTATATATTGTGTATAATACTTATACATACCTATACATAGTGTGTATATTGCTCATATATAGCGTGTATAAACTTATATATGAGGTGTATAATTTTTAATTATAGTGTGTAAAATGCTTGTATATGTAGTGTATAAACTTGAAAATAATGTGTATAATACATATATATTGCATGTAAAATTTGTACATAGTGTGTGTAAAACTTAGATACAGTGTTTATAATGCTTATGCATAGTGTGTACAAACTTATATATAATATTATAGTGCGTGTACATAGCGTGTATAAATTTGTATATAGAATGTATATTACATATATATATATATAGCTTGTACAAACTTGTACATAGTGTATAAAAATTATGTATATAGCATTTATAAACTCATTCAAGTATGTATAAGCCTTATACATAACATAAACTTGTTCATAATTTGTATAATCCTTATACATAGCGTTTATAAACTTTTACATAGTATGTATAAATTTGTTTATAGTTATGAATAATATTTTTATATAGCATGTATAATATTTGTATATAATATATACATTACTTATATATAGCTTGTATAAACTTATACATAGTTTATATAAACTTATTTAGAGTGTATAATGCTTATGAATAGTGTGTATAATGCTTGTACATAGCATGTATAAATATGTACATAATGTGTATAATACTTGTATATAGTTTTGAACGTAGTGTAGAATGCTTGTATAAACTTATATATAATGTGTATAATTCATGTATACAATGTGTACAAAACTCATATATAATTTGTATATAGTATATATAATACTTGTATATAACGTGTATAAACTTATACATAATGTATATAATGCTTATACATAGTATGTATAAACTTTTACATAACTTGTTCAATATTTATATAAACTTATACTGAGTGTGTATAATATTTATA
>NW_021319613.1:0-3406 GCF_001605985.2 Dendrobium catenatum
ACTAGACTGAAGTCTCAATTTTGATTGAGGTTTGAATTGAATTAAGGTCCATATTAGCTTAAAGTTATGATTGATTTGATGTTTGGATTGGTCCTAGAATTTGTAAGAATTCTAAGGTTTAAAATTGTGAAGAGTCCTAGGGCCTGGATAAATCTTAGTGGTTGAAGTCTAAAAGGATCATAGGGTTTAAGAATTTCCTAATGGTTTGGAGTCTAGAAGAATCCTAAGGTTTATATAGATCCTAGGGTCTAGATTAGTCTAAAATGATCCTAGGGTCTAGATTTATCTTAGAGTTTTGAGTGATCCTAATGATCTCATACAAAAATGAGGTCAATAGAGTCCCAAGCAATTATATAATGAAATTAAAATTACTCAATCCTGCCACACTTGGTCGTTCTCTTATTTTTTTGGGGGCTAAGCAAGTTGAAGAACTTATAGAATTTATAATGATTACTATTTATTAGCCACCTTTTATTTCCCTACATGATTATGACCACCTACAAAAAAACTTAGTGAGCATCAGATCATTTTTAACTTAAGGGTAATCTAATTGCCAATCACATCATCATTTTATAGAGTGTAATAAAAGTAAATAAACACTCACATCAAAAATTTCAATCACAACATAAAATAAAATCTTAAAAACCCATCACACAATAGATAACTAAATACTAGCCTAGCCGAGATCTACAGTCGGTTGTCCTAAAAAATCTTCTAAAGTGTGTGTATCAGGTTGTGTGGCTAGAGTAGATCGTAAATTGGGTTGTTTATTAAGATTATCTAATGTTTGAGTTTTTAAAGGTTAAAGGGAAGATTTATGTTTTAGATTAGTTATTAATTTGTTAAAGTTTAATTAATGGTATATTTTAATTATTAAATGATTAGTATGATCACTTAGGCTATCAAGTTTATTTCACCTTCTTTGGGGCTAAATTAATAGCCTTAAAGGCCTAGGTTACCAATAGCAATCAGGTCTGATTAAGTTCATTTAGTTAGTTTGAATTTATGGGTTAAATAATCTTAATTAATTCTATTAATTAATTATTTTAAATTTGAGTTAATATATACTTTTCATCAATAGGTTTGTGGCATTATGCCACCAGGCTCAAGGAACCAAGCCTCCTTAGGACATATTGCTCCGCAGCCCGGAGTAGTCAATCCTAAAAACCTTGTTGATGTAGTCAAATTAAGTATTTTAATTTAATTAAATAATTTAAAGTAACTTAAATTTGATATTTTACACTCCATTGAATTCAATCGTGTCATTATACTACCAGGCTCAAGGAACCAGACCTCCTAAGAATTGTAGCACAGTAGCCTGGAGTAGTCCATCCTAAAAACTTTATTTCTTAACTAGTTCTTTTATATTAGAATATTAACTAAGGATTTTATTAATCAAATTAAAGTTTTTTTTGGATTTTTTATTAATTATTGGATTTTTTTATAATTTTTGAAATTATTTTAATTACATTAACTAAGGGCAGAAAGTTAACTTTTTTTATTAAAGTTAAATTTAAAAGTTTTTTATTTTTAACAAATATTTAACCTTATGATGAGTAATTTTACTATTAGTTTGTTTGATTTAGAGTTTTCTTGAATACGTTATGGTTTTTTAAAGTTTGGGCATAGATTTAAACTATGATTACCCAAGAAGTTGACTTTTTGACTTTGACTTAATTTTGAAAGTTTGATAATTTTAGAAAAATACTAGACATTAATTGAAGTTGATTGACACTAAATTTGGACAATTTAATTTTTCTAGAATTACTTATGAATTTTTAAAGTTTGCATAATTAGTTGAATATTAAAATTACTTAATTAGGAATGTTTTCATTGTTTTGATCCAAAGTCATTCCAAACTTCATAAAATCACTTTGAAAGGTCAGTGATGACCCATGAGAGGGTTTCAAGTGTTTATAAGTTATTTGGATTTTTTTAATAATTTTTAATTAACTAAAATGATTAATTATTAATTTTAACTAAAAGTCAAATTAAGGTAAAGTTATAGGGCTAACAATGTGAATTTTATTTTTCCTAGGTAAAGAACCAAATTTTGATCAGTTTGATCTGTTAATTTTATTTTTTTGGATTTAAATTAGAATTACTATAATTATATTTTTTTTTTTTGGTTCTTAAAAGGATAGAATTTTGATATGGATAATTTTATAATCTATTGACCTCAAAATTCAATGAAATTTGAACCTCTAAGAAAAAATGTCACTAAATTTATTGAGACCAACTTTCACAGCTTTTGGGTGTGTAAACAATTTCTTAGAATTTTTCAAAGTTAAGTAGTTATAGTCCTTAATTGTTTGGTCACAAGAGTTCGATTAGGCCTCAAATTTTATTTAACTAACCATGCCACTAATTCTTGCACTTCAAAATAATTACACAACAAAATTCTAAAAATATAAAGAGTTATGAAATTTTAAAGTTTTGGGTCCCGAATAGACGCATCACTTTAAAAATTCACATCATAACAATATATTAGGTATTTAACCCAAGAAAAATCATAGTACTTTCCAAAAATACCTAAAAACATTTCACTAAAGTTTGGTCCTAATTGACCAATAAATTGTAATAAAATAACAAAAAAATTAATTTCAAATTAACTATAATATATCATAATATAGTGTCCAAATTAGTTTAATTTTAATTTTATTAAATAATGGGCAAAATTATCTTTTCATCGAGTTCAAAAATGTTCAACTTCATGAAAATTTTGATTTACTATAAATTTTGGAAGGCTTTGGAAATTTAATGCATTTTTTTATCAATTAATAGTTGGCGCCAATCATTGGCAATGATTCGTCCCAAAAAGGCAATAGGGTGCGGCGTATCAACACGTGGAACATCATGAATGGCCACTTATCAATATTTGTGACACATCAGAGCCATCAATTTGATCGTGGAAAAGTTTTCAAACATTCAACCACGTAGGTTCTTGTGGTCTTAACTGGAAAGCATTCGAACCCGACTGGGAATGGCACGCGGTCCATCTGACCTGAGCCATCTGATTCTAGTTAAGGGATAATTGAACGACTGAGATTGAACAACCTATTTTAGTTCAAAAATGAACTAAACTTTTAAATCCCTATATATCCCAAAATACTTAAAAAAATAATATGAAATTTTAAACATAACATGAGGACGATGTATTCTAATAGTGCTTGGAGTTTGGGTGCTCCATGCATTGTAGATTTCTCGCATTTTCAATTTGCAATTATACCTTAAAGTGATGATATCTTACAATCCAACAAATGGATTTTTGAGATCTTGGACTCTTTTTTCTCCCGGTGATGTCCTTTATAAGTTTGTAGAAGGCCCCAAGAGCATTTAACTACTAGATTTGAAGTTTTTGAAGAGAGTTAAGTTTCCCTCACTAGAATTGCCTCTCCTCCCTAAA
>NW_021319613.1:7377-11026 GCF_001605985.2 Dendrobium catenatum
TTTGGTTCTTAAAAGGATAGAATTTTGATATGCATAATTTTATAATCTAATGACCTCAAAATTCAATGAAATTTGAACCTCTAAGAAAAGATGTCACTAAATTTATTGAGACCAACTTTCACACCTTTTGGGTGTGTAAACAATTTCTTAGAATTTTTCAAAGTTAAGTAGTTATAGTCCTTAATTGTTTGGTCACAGAAATTTGAACCTCTAAGAAAAGATGTCACTAAATTTATTGAGACCAACTTTCACACCTTTTGGGTGTGTAAACAATTTCTTAGAATTTTTCAAAGTTAAGTAGTTATAGTCCTTAATTGTTTTGTCACAAGAGTTCGATTAGGCTTCAAATTTTATTTAACTAACCATGCCACTAATTCTTGCACTTCAAATTAATTACACAACAAAATTCTAAAAATATAAAGAGTTATGAAATTTTAAAGTTTTGGGTCCCGAATAGACGCATCACTTTAAAAATTCACATCATAACAATATATTAGGTATTTAACCCAAGAAAAATCATAGTACTTTCCAAAAATACCTAAAAACATTTCACTAAAGTTTGGTCCTAATTGACCAATAAATTGTAATAAAATAACAAAAAAATTAATTTCAAATTAACTATAATATATCATAATATAGTGTCCAAATTAGTTTAATTTTAATTTTATTAAATAATGGGCAAAATTATCTTTTCATCGAGTTCAAAAATGTTCAACTTCATGAAAATTTTGATTTACTATAAATTTTGGAAGGCTTTGGAAATTTAATGCATTTTTTAATCAATTAATAGTTGGCGCCAATCATTGGCAATGATTCGTCCCAAAAAGGCAATAGGGTGCGGCGTATCAACACGTGGAACATCATGAATGGCCACTTATCAATATTTGTGACACATCAGAGCCATCAATTTGATCGTGGAAAAGTTTTCAAACATTCAACCACGTAGGTTCTTGTGGTCTTAACTGGCAAGCATTCGAACCCGACTGGGAATGGCACGCGGTCCATCTGACCTGAGCCATCTGATTCTAGTTAAGGGATAATTGAACGACTGAGATTGAACAACCTATTTTAGTTCAAAAATGAACTAAACTTTTAAATCCCTATATATCCCAAAATACTTAAAAAAATAATATGAAATTTTAAACATAACATGAGGACGATGTATTCTAATAGTGCTTGGAGTTTGGGTGCTCCATGCATTGTAGATTTCTCGCATTTTCAATTTGCAATTATACCTTAAAGTGATGATATCTTACAATCCAACAAATGGATTTTTGAGATCTTGGACTCTTTTTTCTCCCGGTGATGTCCTTTATAAGTTTGTAGAAGGCCCCAAGAGCATTTAACTACTAGATTTGAAGTTTTTGAAGAGAGATAAGTTTCCCTCACTAGAATTGCCTCTCCTCCCTAAAATAGTGATAGGAATGATGGGGGAATGCTTGGAATGGACTTGGGAAGAGTTGGAGAGAATGGGGAAGGCTTTAGGAAGAATTAAGGCTACTAGAGTTGAAGCTTGGATGAAAAAATGAGCAAGAATGATCCCTTAGGTCAAGTTTCCCCCCTCCTAAATCCCTTGATTTTTAATGGATGGCTTAGATTCAATTGAGGGAGCCTTGGAAGCATGACATGTGTCCCCCAAGGCTGATCAAAGCCATGAGAGAGGGTTGGTGGATAGTGTGATCTCCCTTGGTCCATGGGAAAGGGTACAACACCATTTCCCCCAATTGGATGAACTAATACTTGGCTTAGTTTTGGGGGCTCACTTTTGACCTCTTAGAAGGGGAATCGGGTCACTTTCTAGTAGGATGAGTTGGTTTTATGCGGGGGATAGTTTGCTTAGGTGGCATGGTGATTTGGTAATGATTTGGCATCTTTCTCATAGGTTCAAAGGAGGTTATTTAATTGTTGATCTAGTGATCGTTCAATGGTGACTAGGATAGATCTTGAGAAGGTCAAAGGTACTGTAGGAAATTATTCCAAGAGGTTTGGAGTTAATGGATTGGATTTTAGACCAAATCCTTGAAGTTGGAGAGGGTTTTAACCCTTTCAATTGGTTGAACAAGTCAACCAAAGGGGATTTAAACTTGGAAATTTTTGGACATGCATGGAATGTCTAATTAGGTGATTTTGAATGGTTGATTTGGCCTGAAATGGGTTCAAGCCTTGAAATTGACATTAGTGTAGGTTAAAGGTTTATTTGGTCAACCATGTTTGACTTGCTCAACCTGGTCAAACAATGGGTTTAGTTTGCATCAAATATGTTTAAATGAGTGTTTTGAGATCAATTGAGGTTGTCTCATAAATTAGCGAGGTCATTTAGAGTGAAATTGATATTTAAACCCTTAAGTGGCATTTTAGTCAACCTAGAAACCAAAGGGTAGGTTTGGGTTCATTGTATTCCTAAAGATCTTTAGGATCCATTCGAGTATGTTTTAAAGTTTGATATGGGAAGGTGATAATGAATTTTTGAGAAAAGACCAAAAAACCCCTTTAAAGGGTATTTTAGTTATTTTGACCCTTGGTCAATCCTGGGTCAAACTGGGCCTGAGAAAGGGTATTTTACTAGTCAACAAGTTGTAAAAAAGGATATTGATTTGATTAAGAGGTTTAGAAAGGGTCTCAAGGTCAAATTCTACTGGATGACAAGTTTAGTAGCAGGGGCTATACATATTTGAAGGTTCTACAGTTTGTTGAAAAAGATTTAATTTCTAAGGGTAGGGACCTTATAATGTGATCAAATTTGGTAGGTTGATACTAGAGACATGTTATATCAACATACACTTGATAGAATTTGAATCAGATGACAACTAACTAGGTTTCTTGGTGATAGAAAATTTACCTAGATTAGGCTTCATGACCTAGGCTTTTGGGATTGGGTTTTGACATAGAATTTTAGATTTGAGATAGATTTTGAGTTGAAAATATGTATGATGAATTTTTCAAATCAATCATAACAAAAAGGAAGATTAAAATTGATTGAGCATGAGTGAGGGTTGGATAGGTTGTTGATTAAGATTTGTTTGAGTGTTAATTGAGGGCTAGATTAAGAGTGGATTGGGATCTCTATGGATGAAAAGTGTACAATTGTCCTCTATTGGATCACAAATCAAAGAATTGGAAAATGTCCTTAGGAACTCATACAAAAATAATGCCAATAAATGAACCCAAATATGTGTAGTAGAAGGAACTTCTGCTGCACATATTAGTGTTGACCGAATGGAAGGATGGAATTGCAGATCAAGATTCTAAGGAGAAGGAGAGCCAAATCATAGGGAAAGGAGTTGAGTGGGTACTAAGTTTGTGACATAAAGGATGTTATTCACCACAAGTAATTCCAATCCTAAGGGAAGGCATCACCTAACCCAAAGGAAAAGAAAGGTAGAACGTAGAACTAGGATGGTTCCACAAAGGGCATTATCCACCACTAGTGATTCCAATCCTAAGGGAAGACATCACCTAACCCAAAGGAAAAAAAAGGGTGAGAGGTAAAACTAGGATGGTGCCATAAAGGGCATTATCCACCACTAGTGATTTCAATCCTAAGGGAAGGCATCACCTAACCCAAAGGAAAGAAAAGGTATAAGGTAGAACAAGCATAGTGATGCAAATGGCGTTATCCACCACTAGTGATTCCAATCTTATGGGAATA
>NW_021319614.1:0-3948 GCF_001605985.2 Dendrobium catenatum
CACAATAAAAAATATAAAAAACAATGTAACGCAAAAATAATAATAATAATAATAATAATATGATTAGCAATGTTACAGAGATGATGCCTTCAAAGCTATAAGTAGTATATGATTAGCACAAAATACAACAAAGTTGCACCAATCCTAAATTTTTTAAATTTAGAAAATCCTTTTATTTCTCAACCCAAAGATAGTATGCTATAATATGAGCAGCAAGTAAAATGAACATAGAGATTAGAGTTAATGTTATAATCGAAATCCTTAGCAACTTGCGAAGAACTTGAATAAAGGTACATTCCAAATGAAAAAAATTCTCACCAACACATAACATTTAAGAATTTGGAATGCTTTTGGACAATTAAAGAATAAATGTGTTAAGGATTTGATGTTGCTTTGGCAAAAAAATACAATTTTAGTCTAATGGAGTCCCTTTTAAGGCTAGAATGTCCTTACTTTTGAGCCCATTAATAAGAATATTCGAGCCAAACATAATATATTTACTGGCGCAAATAAGTAGCCTCAAAATTATTAGAAGAAAGTTGAGATAAACGATCTATATGAGAGAAGCTTGGCTTCCCTAGCAAGCTGGTAGGAGGGTCACATAAGCAACTTTGTTAAATATGATAACATAAGTTTGAGAAACACCAATTACCACTTTGAATTAAACTAACTTTAAAAGTAGTATCAGAGTTGAAACATGCTATAATCATAGTGTCAAACAATTCAATAAGAAATCTGATATAACATTTCTAGATGTAATCTAACGGTCAGTGGTTATTTTGGAAAAAACTTAAGATTAAAGGTATTTTGGTAATTTTAGGCAAATCAGTGTTTAATCTGAGGTTGACCTAGGATTTGATTTGAGCGAGTCTATTGCCTTCCTAAGACCACTAAGAGTGTCCAAAGGGATCTATAGGTTCTCTAGGGCTAACCAGGCAAAGTTCTCGGGTGTTCCCTTAAGAGGGATCTTAAGGATAATTTCTATAATACTAAGGGAGAAAAACCTAAGTGCTCAGGGTGCTCTAGGAGAGAGAAGATTGACTTCATTAAAAAATGAGTAGCAATCTAAATAAGCTGAAAAATTGACCTAATTCAAAATTAAATTTTAAAAAAAAATGAAATTGAAATTTTAAGATCAATGTTTTAATAAGCATTGCGTTTGCAAAAAATGTGATTTTGGCATTGAGTGAATATAACAATTGAACCTAATTCAGGTATAGTTGTTAGACTTCATTGAGTATTGGCCTCTTAGCTTCTTAGCTTAACACCTGAAAGCTTGGGAGCATTTAGGTAGTTAGAAAGGTGTCTTTGGTTGATAATTGGAAGCTAAAATATAGTGGATTTTTATGGGTTTAGGGCACTTACTCTTATCCTCTTTTAACCCTTATATTAACATGTGGCAAATCATGATGTGATGGATTTGGATTGGATTAAACTTGTTGAAATAATTGATTTAATTTTTGCTAAAGTAAAATAAAATTATCCCACATATTTTTTTTAACTATTTAATAAGTTTAATTTCATTCCAATTAACCTTAGCCCTAATGAGCCATCAACTTAGACAAATTGACTATTTTAAAGTAGTCACAAGAGATTGGGTTAAAATAGATTTATTATCTTAACACACTTATCTAAAATCATTTTTGAAGGTATGGAATGATTTGGCCATTCGGTTGGTTCAATTTATTTGAAAAAGTGAATGATCCCCATTTAAGCTTAAAGAGGGGATGTTAAAGCACTTAAAAATCTGACTTTCTTATTATAGCTAAATTGCCAAACTAGAATTTTTTTCCATAATATCCTAATCTAGAATCACTATCAATAATGTAGTTAAATTTGATCAAAAGATTGTACTAAATTGCCTTAAAAAGTACAAGTGAATATAAATTGCTTGAGCAATTATGCTTAAAGTAATGGTCAATTTTGGTAGATTAAGGTTGGAACATGTTATACTCATCCTATGAAATCTCCTTATCTAATGGCTGAAGCTAATATGATGTTTAGGATCCATGAGTTTGGGATTTGGAGAGTCCTAAATCCATTTGGGTTAAGGTGAACCGAATGAGCTTGGTTTGATTGTCCATGATCAAAATGGTTAATTATGGTCCAATCAAAGGAATTCTAATATATAGTTCAATTAGGTATTACACACTTGGGACATCTTAAGTTAGGTTTAATCCGATCCAATTAATTCAATTAGCTGAATTAATCCAATGGTCAAAATGGGAGCATCCCTTTTAATGATGTGATCACTTTAGGGAATTGGTATAAATGTATAGATTGGGTTCATTCAATGGTAAATTAGACTCAATTAGGATACAATCAAGTGATTAAGAATGATTGGACCCTGTCTTTTGATCAATTGAAGTTGAATTGATCAAATCAATCCATATGATGTCTTATGGTCGCATATGCTAAGTTAGGTCAATTAGGGTTAACCCACCTTATTAAGGACCAATCAAGCTCTAATTACCAATAAAAAAGATATTTTAAACCATCAAGAATCATTAATTGTAATCAACTGGACTAATTGAATCAAGGGGATGGGACTTAGGAAGGAAAATGGGTTGAATTAGGTCCTGCTGGGGTCCAATGGAAAATTTCATAGAAATTATGTTGTCTTATGATATTATCAATAACTTATTAGGATATATCCAAATAATTAGCTTGGTTAACCCCCTAATTTTGATGTTTAAAGTCATTTTTAACCTAATAGGGTCCTATTATGTTATGTTATGTTATGGTTCAATAGGGTCAAGGCTATTCCAATTATCAAGTACAATTAAGTCACTTGGCTTTAAAGTTTTTAACTTACTGGGAGTGATTTGGCTTGGTGAGAGGATCATTTATTTAAAGATCGACATATATTCTAATAAAATTTAGTGTATATTGTGAAGTTCAATTAGTTCTATCATGGGTTAAACAAGTGCCCATAAACTTAAAAAGATTCTCATAATCAAGTGATTAGAGTGGATGAGAAGTGAAGGTGTTGGATTACTGAGAGAATAAAATCAAGTTCAAGATTAATTCTTGAGTGTGATAAGGAAGACTTGATAAAAGAGTGTATCAAAAAATAACTTGTAAAATATGCATGATAGTCTTATAGTGGTTGATTTACTTATATGGATCAAAGGATTCAATCTATGGATTAATGAGAGGCAGTTTGAACCCCATGGGAATGGGTTACTATAGAATTGCATCAGTCAAAGTTGAATATTCTTTAAAATTACAACTAAGAGTAAGTTAATTTTTATTCCTAAAAAAGAATTTCTTTTAAATAAGGAATTGAAGTTTATCTCTTCTAACATTGTAATAAGTATTGATAAGGTGGGGTTTGGTCAAGTCTACCAAGGCTACAATAAGACTACTAGTTATTCTGTAGTATGAGAATGATGAGTTAAATTGATACTGCCTATGATGTCAGTGAGAATGTGGTGGAGGATGAAAATTAGCATGATGTTGAGAATACCATCCATGGGTGACCTCAAATTGACTAGTCTTAATCAATTATTTGTGGTAGTTGGGCTCCATCATGCTATGATAATAATCTCTCTTGGCCAAAGTGCTAAAGGTCGGAGCTTGATGATCCTCTATCTTGTGAATAAAATCTTGCAATGACTACCTAAAGGGCTTCACTAACTAGATTATGATATCATGTGTTAGTGATGGATTTTATTGTATAGCCATTGATAATTATTATTTTAATGTTTGCTTATTTCTCATAGATAACAATATATTATCATATGCTATAAAATATATGATAGTACCAAGGTTGTAAAAATTGGACTGTAGATAAAATTCGGAAAAGTGAGAGGTTCAATGTTCAATGCTTCAACTGGGATTGAACTTCAGTTGAATAAAATAATGAAATAAATATAAAAAATATTTAAATGATATCTAAATGATAAGATAATAATGTAATAATTATGAAATAATATAATTTTGGGA
>NW_021319614.1:4048-8753 GCF_001605985.2 Dendrobium catenatum
CTATCAATTCATACCACAAGTAAAGACTCTCTACTTTCTATTCAACAGGCAAAATAGTAAATATGTGAGGGTCACATCAAAAAAAAAAAATATATTTTTTTTGCATTATATTTAGCCAAATTCGTTTTTTTTTTCCTTCAAAATATATAAAAAAAAAAGAATAAGCTGTTGCTTTTTAAAATAGATTTTTAGTATAAATTTTGTTTAAACTAAAATTTTTGTTTAATAGGTGACCTCATATATGCTACAGGTCCCAATATCAAGACTTGCTTAAGTAAGAAGATTTTAAAGTTTGAAATAAAATTTTTTGTTGCTTTTTAAAATAGATTTTTAGTATAAATTTTGTTTAAATTAAAATTTTTGTTCTAAAAAGTTGCCCCAAAAGAAGCTAGGATCATATAAAGGAAGAATTTGTAAAAAATTATCTGATGAAATTTTTTATCTTTCAACTATCATAAAAATCACTTATGAGAAAATAAACATTTCTAAAATACATATCGGAATCAGCCATAATGAACTCTATTTGAAGAAAAACATGTAGAAATTATTTCTCTCACTTTACCTCCTTTATTTTTGGAGAAATGATTATGTGCGGATACTACGGTTCGGAGACCGATCAAAATGCACCATGTCACTCAGTACCGCGGAGCACCGGTACCAAATAAAAAAGTGATGTGGCACATTCTGGTTGGTCTCCGGATGCCGTATGGGGTCCACACATAATAATATTTTTTTTTCTTTTTGACACGAAAGTATATGGGCCCCAATGGAACTTTCTTTTGTTTTTTTTTCTCCTTCTTGATTTGGTGGTTCTTTGCTTAAGAGAATATTTGAATAAATATATATATCTCAAGATTTTTTTTTATGCATGAGCACTTCATATTTGGTTGGAGATATTTGTTTGATATAGGATTATTTCATTTATTCTATGTTATTACATGCATATCATTTATATTGGATTATATATAACTAGAAGTTAATATTACTTTTAAGCTCTTACTACTAGAAAGTTGAATTTTTTGCAGCAGTTGTTAGGAGCGGTTTTAGAACCACAGTCAAAAACCTATTTTAGCACAGGTTAAAACTGGTGCAATTAGCACCAGTATTAACCAACGCAAATATCATCTGTTATAACCGCCGGTGAATCTTTGCTAGAAGCCCTAATTCCCAATTTATGCGCACGAAATAAAGCTCGTTCGACTACTCGATCTCCGTCTTCGATCCCCTCAAGTGTGCGAGTGAAGTGGAACGAACAGACACACCGCACATCCCATTCACATTTTGCTCAATATTCTCCTCACACGAAGACACATTCAGCCAGCCCTTCTTCTTCTTCTTCAGTGTGTGTCTCTTCCCCTTGAGAGTATTAGCGGCGGTTATAACCGGCATAATTATGGAGCTTTTCACAGGTTATAATCGCTGCTAAAGTAAACACTTCATAAAATCTACCTCGCCGGTCCTCGAACAGCTGCGGAAAGCCGTTGCAATGCATTGCAATTACAATGAGAGAGTAGCAGTTTTAAAAACGTTGCAATGAAAATATTTATGGTGGTTATAACCGCTGGGATAGGTCAAAAATTATGTTGCGATAGCCCTATTTTTTGGTAGTGTGTATAAAACTTGTTACAATTATCAAATGTTGTAATTTTATTTTATTAGTCACATGATAAATAAATAGAATTAGAGAAAATTAAGTTTATGTATCCCATGATGTCTAAAATTGGAGAAATGTGTCTGTTGTTTTATTTCTTGAGGAAATGCGACCGAAAGTTCTCTTCAGAATAAGATGCTCCTACAATTTAAGGAAATGCTCTAATTTATATATATAAGGAATATTTTGTGCAAAAAGATGATGACCTTTCCTTTTCTCAATGCCTTTTTCTTAATGGGTGATTCTTGTTGGAAAGTGATGGTTTTGAGAAAAACTTCTAATACAACGTTTCCTCATTTTCGTCATGTCCATTTCAACTAGTTGGTGATTGTGACTGAAGGTTAATGATTTATGTTTTATATTTACACATTAAACTCTGATCTACTAGGATATTAAATATGATATTAGGGTTGTCAAATTCGAGTCATGGGTCGGGTTCAGTTATAAGATGAAATTTACCTGGCACTATTCGAGCTGACCTAAAACCGAACCATTTTTAAAAATGGGTCAATTTTTTGGACCTGAACCCGGCTTGCATCAGGTTCGGGTTGACCCGAACCCGACCCGCCAAGTGATGTTCGACTTCGCTCCACGGACGACACCCCCTTCTGATCTGATACGAAGTTACAACATTTTCAAAGTAGTTTTTTAGTATAAAAAATTTCTAAACTAAAATTTGTGTTCTAAAAAGCTGACCCAAAAGAAGCAATAATCATATAAAGGAAGAATTGGTAAAAAAAATATTTTGGTGAAAATTTTTATCTTTCAACTATCATAAAAATCACTTGTTCAACTTTATGCTAAAAAAAACATTCCTAAAATGCATATCGGAATCAGCCATAATGAACTCTATTTGAAGAAAAACTTAACCTCCTTTCTTTTTGGAGAAATTATTGTGTGGACACCGGATGGTCCGAAGACAAATCAAAAGGTGTCATGTCACCCGGTACCGAGTGGTACCAAGTAATAAAGTGACGTGACGCGTTCTGGTTGGCCTCTAAACGCCGTCTGGCATCCTCAAAGAATAATTTTTCTTCTTTTTGGAACCAAAGTATATGGGAAAATCTGATAGCGAAAGTGTAGCTAGAGAGAGAACAATTCTTGCATATATATTTTCTTAAACAATTAGTCTACTTCTCATAAAAGTAGACACACATCTTCACATTAAGTCTAAACAATACATCTCTTCACCTAAAATCTGAACAATGCATCTCTTCACATTAAATCTAAACAGTGCCCATATTATCCTTTCATTTGGGACATATTCTAACAGAATTTAGAAAACTCTTATTCTTTTTTCCTCCCATTGGAACTTTCTTCTGTTTTTTCCCTTCTTGGTATGGTGGCTCTTTGCTTAAGAGAATAATTGAATAAGTGGAAATCTCAATTGATTTTATGCATGAGAACTTTATATTTTGTTTGGAGATATTTGTTTGGTATAAGATGATTTCATTTGTTCTATGTTATTGCTTGCTTACCTTTTATACTAGATTATATATAACTAGAAGTTAATATTACTTTTAAGTTCTATAAAACTTATTAGAATGATCAAATGTTATAATTTTATTTCATTTCTCACATAACAAATAAATAGAATTACAGATATTTTAGTTCATGTGCTCCGTGATGTCTTAAATTGAAGAAATGTGTTTGCTGTTTTTTTTTTCTTGAGGAAATGCGACCTAAAGTTCGCTTTAGAATAAGATGTTCCTATAATTTAAGAAAATGCACCAATTTATATAAATAATCTTTTTTGCAAAAAGTTTATTGACTTTTCCTATTCTCAATGCCTTCTTCTTAACGGGTGATTCTTATTCGAGAGTGATGATTTTGAGGAAAACTTCCAATACAATGTTTCGTCATTTTCTGTCATCTCCATCTTCAACTAGTTGGTGATTGTGATTGAAGGTTAATGATTGATGTTATATATTTACACCTTAAACTTTTGAGTAATATTCAAAATAAGTTTTGAATAATAGTTCAAGACATTTCGATTAAATATTTTTTTAATTAAATTTTGAATAATTGTCAAATGTTTAGGGTTTAGTGTTTGATTATCCAATAATGTTTGATAATCCATAGAATTTTTATTGTACGGGTCTCAATCTTGATCAAATTTAATTCAAATATTGTCCAAATCTTATTTTAATCAAATTTGATTGTCACAATATTAAAAAATTAATCATTTTCAATAGTGGGTTTATTTTAGTTTGAAGAAAAATTTTTGGGCATATTTCACCAATAAATGAAGATGACATATAAGACAAAATAAAACAAATGTACCTAGAATTATCATACTACAAAGCTTCTTTTTTTTTTTAATCTTCAATCAACTAAGATTAATTTCGTCTGAGATCGATAGTTCTATACAGCTTTCTAAAACAATTTATAGTAAAAAACTACTTGAAATTAATCAAAAAATAGCGGCTGAAAGCTGTCCCAAACGAAATATAAATGATCTTGTTTTATAAATAATCTATGCTTTGGAGAGTCAGCTTTCTTCACTTAACTCATTTACATAGAAAAAAAAAAAGAACATCTTGATAATTTCAAGTCAACAAATCCAATTCAACTGAGTAACTTGTGAGTTGAGACTCTAAAATGTTTCTAATTTTGAGTATATATAAATATCTTTTAAGTATCTTGCTGTTCTCAAGCAGAATTATGAGGCATATTTCTCTTCTCAAATTATTTTGGATGTTGATAGCAAAGGAATGCCAAATCCAAGAGATCTACGTAAATTTATTTCTCAAGAAATAAAATAATATGTGGAAGAAAGATATCGGACTCTTTTTTCTTCTTTGTTTTTTTTTTTTTTTTTTTTTTCTCTTTTTCTCGTGAGTTGTTCAATAATTGCATGCATTAGTTATCAGCATGTTTTGTAGTACGAAGTTAGAAAATATGTAATAGGAGGAAAGGAATTTTTACATTGTAATTTATTGTTTTTAATTACAAAGTAACATTTGTTTTTTCATATAAAATAATTGTGAATATTTTTGTATTTCAAAATTTGTTTCTTTGTCTACATTCTACATCCAACCATGCATGTAATCT
>NW_021319615.1:0-6279 GCF_001605985.2 Dendrobium catenatum
AGCAGCTCTTTATATAATTAAAATTTTGCGACTACAAAAAGTTGCTTCAATAAGCAGTAAAAAAAGCGCCCCAAAGAAGCCCTAGTCTACATCCATCCAAAATACATGAACGTTTTAAAGAACGATGCCTTCCAATCATAGGTCAACATGTCGATGAACTAGAGCAGTAATTGGTATCAAAATGAAAATTTAAAAATATATCTGTAGAGTGTAAATAGTCATAATTTCACAATACTATTGGCTCCATAAAAATCATGACTAATTTTCTATAAATAAAATAGAAGGATAACAGATCTACATTGGGAAAATGACTGAATAGGTAATATATCTTTATCTTCCACAATTCCATTGGAGTAAATATCATACCTGCCCTTCACTAACCACGGGGCCAAAGTCTGCAACCATTATTCTAGTGGAATCTGACACTTATAATGTTTTTTAACCCAAGAAAACAAGTCTATCTAGAAAACTCTCCTGCAAGCTTTCCTGAAACAGAACATAAATAGCAAACTGACCAGAAATTAATACGAAGAAGCATTTTTAAAATGAGCATGACTTAAATATAGTTTCTGATAATTATTCCTGAATGCTGAGAAGGGTAAAAAATTTTGAAGGAGAAAATTTGGCAACAAACTATAATTGTACTTGGAATGCATAATAGTAAAGCAATGTTTGCTCCAAATGTTCTAGTTGAAGAAAACTACTATTATCCAGGAGAGGAAGAGGCTTTAAAAACAGTACATTTGAAATGTGTTATCTTTCGCATTGGAGTTAGAGCTCTATTATATACATTTTGAAGTACTTGCACCAACAGGTCTTGGAGTCGAACACCATAATAAAAGATTCGCTTTATGAAAAATTGGAATATATCATAGAAACTCTAAAACTTGGCTTGGGCACATTTCAAATACTAAGTCTACAGTAATCATGTAATTTTAATTTCCAAAGCCAATATACTTACTATATTCAGTTCTAATGTTCCTTCTAAAACAGCTTATTTATTGAGCTCATACCTCAACAAGAGATCAAAGTTTTGGTCCAATTCATGTTAATAATACAGGTTTTGATAAAATTAAATTAGTTTAGCGTTAACCTCCCACATCAGAGCAAAAAACAAAAAAAGATATAACAAAAAAAATACATGCTCAAATCCTGCGTAAATCCTATCTGTATCCACCGCCTACAATACCCATGCCTTGAAATTTGGCGTTGCACCGTCTCTTCACGCTTGCCTCAAGCTTACCTGCTTTCGTTGTTAAAATGACAGCAAATGAAGCCTTCGGCTTCTTTACTTCTGCGCTCGAACACATGAAACTCCCATTTGAAACCTCAGTCGCACAGCCCATCAACTTCAAGCTCTTGATCATGTCCCTTCTTCGATCCTTTGCCGACCCAGTTGTGCCGATCCCGTATCCATCCCCTTCCTCTCTATCCCTAACTTCTACTTATCAACCCAGCTCCCGGTTCCAAACCCAGCCTTCAGCCTCCGCTTCCGAGCTCAACCAGACAACCTGATTGAGTACTTTAAGCCTCGATCCAACTCGCAAGACCTCCTGACACGACAGTTTCGTCTCTACCTCCGACCCAGTCAACCGAAGCTAGTGTCGAAATCCACCATATACTCGACCGACTTCCAACCCCACGTCGACCTAGTCGAATCTCCACTGCAAGGCCCAACTTGCCCTTCCTCGCATCCTTACTCACATATCCGCACTCATTGTGTCTCGACTCCATATAACCGAAGTCGCGCCTCTACCGATCCATATGCTGCTACAGCTTACCTCACAACATCATAGCCCGATTGTTCCCTCCCTATCTGTCCACAAGCAGCCAAACCAACCGCAAGCTCCGGATCCCACACCCAACTCAAATCCCAACCTCTGATCCCTGCACGTCGGATCCGCACCTCATCCGACCTTCTTCCTCTGATCCTCCTACCTTCAACCCACTTCTTCATACCTCCTGTCCACACGAGCCGAGCTCCAAATCAACTCCATCTCACCACCTCCTCTCTGTGCTAGCCAAATCAACTCCACCTCACCTCATATCCACTAGGATCCTAAGGCTTGGGAGCGTTAAACACATAAAATGTCTTGGAGATCCAGGGATTTCCTAGGTTTTTGAGATATTTACCTAGCCGAGTTGTCAAAGTGCCAACAACTATCCACTTGCTTTGTCAAAAGTCGAGAAAGCCGTAGGGATAAAGTGGCAAACCGTTGTCCAACCTCCTCTGGAATTGACTTCAACGTCAAGAAGTCGCCGAAGATGATGGAGTGGGGAGAAGATCGCTTCCCCAGATACTACGGACGCGGACTTTGCTGTCTTGAATGCTTATGGAGGCTGTTTTTCTACCTTGAGCTTGTCAGAGTGGATATACAGGGGCGAGGAAGCTTTGCCTACGCAAGTCTTCCATCTAGCTCCGGCAGACTCACGAAATCAGACCCAATGCGCAGTCCCTATCACGGGAAGAGAAGTTCGAATCGCCTGGATGTCGCACGCGGACATTCGGTTCAGTCCCAAATCCTGCACGCGTGATGCCCTAGCCGCTCCTCCCTCTTAGCTCGGCTTAGATGCTAGGTTTGACTCCCATGTATGGGCAACTAAGAGCTTCGGCTGGATGGAATGAGGCAGGGTTGAATCCCTTCGTCTTCCTCTCGAGGGTACACACACATGAAATGGGAGCTGAATGGAATCATACACGAGTGGATCGACTTGTTGGACTTCGATCCTTTTATTCCGGCTGGATGGAGCGCACATAGGAGATGATCTCCCTCTCGTTGTCTCTGGATTGTAGATGAATGAAAAATGCATAAGAACGTCCATGTCTCTCTCGGTTCGGAGGAAGACACGAAAACAGGTAAGGTTGACTAGCCGAAACTCCCCCTCCCGCTCTTCTATATACACGAAATTGAGGGACTACTCGCGAATAAGATCTTCTACTGCATTATCCTTGCTACAGCCGCGCAAATTAGGGAGAAAAGGTGGGTAAACAATGGCTCTTTGAATTTCAGCCGCTCGATCCCAATTCCTGATTTGGAAAATGATTAGGATCGACTAGAAAGTCAAACTAAAGCCATTTGGAATGAAGTTGAACATGGATTAGGTTAATTGGGCTGAAATTGAGCGCAAATCAGATTTGATCCGAATCGATTTGGGTCGATTTAGGTCTAAATGGGTCCGATCGAGCTAATTTTGCAAAATTGGACTCAAATCGACGACGAATTTAGTTCGACGAGGCTTAATTGGGTTCGATCAGGACCAATTTTGGGTTGATTCAATAGATTTGACTTTAATTTGATTTGATTGAGTTTAATTTGATTTAATTAAGGTCCGATCTTGGTTAATTTGTGTTCAACGATGCTTGATTGAATTGATCGAGCCTAGTCAGGCTTGAATCAGCTTGATTGGGGTCAGCTCAATGCAAAAAAAAAAAACATGTCAACAGATCTAATTTTGCATGCTTTGTTATGTTATTACTAGAAAACATGTACATGTACATATCTATTATCATAGCAAAAAAAAAAGTTCATTTGCAAGCTGTAGCCCATGTTATTAAAGCCATGAAGGAGGTGCATGTGCAATATCCTGTGTTGGAGAATTTTTGTTATCCTCAAATAGATTGCATACTTTATGATTGAGTACGATATAAGAATGATGATATATTACCCCGAAGGGTAAAAATATCATTTCCTTATAGACTCAATGATAAAATTTACAATTTTAACAAAGATTCCCCCATTCAATATTTTGGTCGAATGGAGTTTATTTATTTCTGGAGTACAGACATCCCATAGGAGCAAGCCCTTATGGTTAATTACATCCCAAGCTTTGATGCTTGAGAAAATTTTTGATTAAATTAGTGGTCTTCTTTCTTTTCTGAAGTCATTTAGATATTAGCTAAATTTGATTTTTGAAATCCATTAAAGTCTTATTTAAAGGTTTTGGCCTTTAGGAATTTCAAGGAAGAGATGATCATCTTGAGATTAGACTTTGAAATAAGGGTCAAGAAGGTGAAGTAGGAGCACTTGATTCTGAGGGAAACTCAGAGATGCTCAAACTATCCTATGTTGGGCACTTGGGCTTTACATTTTTTAATTCTAATTTTGTTTAAGTTAATCATTTTGATTAGAAAGTTGGGGCTTATATTCCAACAACATATATTGAAGGAATTGTCCGGAAGGTGAGGGCTTATAGGGTGATTTGGAATCAACCAATGCCTCGGATCCTAAAACTAAGGTGAGGACCACTGAGAGGTATGCCTCGAACCTAAGTCTAACGGAATGCAAAAGGACTTATAAGCTACACCTCACATGAGGCATAGCCTGCCCGACTGCTGGATTTATCGTCCTGCCTGGAAAGGACTACCAGCTAAACCCACCCAATCAAGTTTAAAACCATGTCGTTCGATCTTAATGCAAATATAGAGTGGAAGGTTATTTTGTTTAGGAATGTAAGGCTTATAACTTGACTTTGAGGCCAAAATGCCTAACTATGTGGGGCATGCAGAATGCAGATTCACAAATGCAGTCTTTTTGTTATGTAGTTCTTAAGTGAGGGCTTTTTTACATAAGACACTTTTGGGGGCTATGCATGCTCAATATAATTT
Source organism: Dendrobium catenatum (assembly GCF_001605985.2). Classification (NCBI taxonomy): domain Eukaryota; kingdom Viridiplantae; phylum Streptophyta; class Magnoliopsida; order Asparagales; family Orchidaceae; genus Dendrobium; species Dendrobium catenatum. The sequence goes on from NW_021319615.1 coordinate 4,607, forward strand.
TTTGAAAAACTTGGCTCCTTGAAAGGGAGCCATGCAATTTTCTTTTATTAGAAAATCATGGAGCCTAAATCAATTTTTAGATTGATTACATTTTAATGGGTAGAAAGTTTATTTTGTCCTAAAAGCCTACCGCATCAAACAGTTCAGGCCACACCCAAATAAACAAGAGAAGAAACCTAGGAAAGATATATTGTTCTATTGCACACTCGGTAAACAAACAACGCATGCTTGTATATAAATCAAAATAGAAGTATAAGTAGTATCCCAATTATTACAAACAGTTTTGACAGCTGAGTTGCCTGCCATTATACAAACCAATTAATATATCACAGACTCTACTTGTGGGGGATCTTCAAGCTTTAACTTTCAAATAGATCTTTGGGCTTCATTTCCAAAGAAGTACATCTTCCCTCGATCCATCCTTTCCTTCTAGTTCAAACCCCACAAGTTTTACATCCTAGATCTAATCAAATACATGATATGAAATGGAAAAGACTAAAGAGTAAAGTCTACAAAACAGAGTTAGAAAACAGTTTATATGATAATCACATAACATCCCAAAATTGGCCTAACACTTAGATTGTTAAGCATCTATTTATACCCTATTGGTCATGCCTCTTGGGGGATTTTAAGCAGCGCCTACAAGCAAACAATATTAGAATAATCATGACTTATTTATTTACCCCCTTCTTGGACATGGCCACCTGCACAAAAAACATGTATATGTTTCTATACTAACTACTTAAGGGTAAGTGCCCACAATGCAGACAATCCAACAGGGCATTCACATCAAATCATCAATCACATGCGCACACAAAGAAAAATCCTAATCTATGATGCACCGACACTTCTCCTCAAAGAGGCGTGCAGTGTCCGACACCGTATCCGACACGACACTCGTCCGACACTACTCTGACACGTGTCGGACACACCGAAAACATGTACGATTAAAAAAATATTAAATACAAATTGGACACACGTGTCAGACACGTGTATTTTAAATATTTTATGAATTTTTTAAAAATATAATTTATTGTATTTGGCGGGATTTAAACTAAATATCTTATTTTCTATCCACAACATCAAATTAACGTCTGCACTTAATACCCATTCATCAAATATTCTCATTTTCATTTTTCTTGGCAGTTAAGGTATTTTCATCTCCTCTTTCGGTCACTGATAAAAGTCATCAATGCATGATTCTCGACATCCTAATACTAATCATTTTAAGCACAAATTCTAGTTAAATGATTTAGTAAGAAATAGATGTATCACAGGGATAATCGAATACATGATTCCATGCTAGTTGATAAAAAAAATGGAGTCTTTATCATTCCATAGAGGTGCAAATATTAGATATTCCACACTTAAGATTATTAAAAAATAAATAAAAGCTTTGGAGGGCTAGATGTATAATGCAAAAATTTTTTGTGTCATGAAGCCATAATTAGAAGAAATTTTCTTATTTTTCACATGAGCTAACGATCGTCTTACAAGCATTGATAAGCCTACTATAACGCAATAAGAAACAATAAGCATGACGGCTGGAAAGTTGGGGCATTAGCATGCACAAGTAGGATCAAGTATTTAACACAGACTTCATATCGCTGACAATGTTGAACCTAATTCAAATCATATACAAAGATCCAGAGCTCATCAAATTGGACCCAAAA
>NW_021319615.1:11088-30574 GCF_001605985.2 Dendrobium catenatum
AATCAAATACATTTATAATAATAATCAATTTTTAATTTTAAAAATTAAGTGTCATATTGGATAGAGTTAAGATTAGGGATTAAATAAAAAAATAAAAAAATAATTGAAATAATAAGCTTCATTTAGTATTATTAATTATATTATATAAATGCATTACATTGTTTTAATTTTGTCCTTTAATTAAATATTTATAATTAAGTTACTTATTTTAATTATTTTTAAAAGGAATAAAATATTTTTTAAATGGAATGACCTTTATATTAATTAATACAATATGATTTAGGATTTAGATTAGAAATTAGTTAGATTTTATCATATTCTGAAAAAAAATATTATAAAAAAATAAATAAGAAAAGTCTCATTTGTGAATGGGACACTTATTATTGTTTTAATAACCCCCATCTTGAAGTCATGTGATGCGCATTGGGCTTTTTGCAAATGATTCTCTCTATAAAGTTTCCCTAAATATTGCTATGTAAGTTCTTTTTTTTTTTTTCTTTTTTTTTTTAACTTCTAATAAAAGAACAAAAAAAATAAGCATGGATAATAACAGTAAGATATTAGGTGTTATAATTATAATTTTAAATAAATACTTTCTTTTGATTCTTTCATCATTTTTAGTAAGCCTTTTATTAAACATTATTAATGATTCGATAAATATAATCTTGTCAAAGCTATATCGATCTATCTTGAGTCTAGTCACTTCTATGAATATCGATCAGTCAGTTGATTCTTCAGTGATATTCATATTACATCATGAATTAATTAAGTAGATTTAGTAATGACTATATTCGTTAAATATTAGGATAATATGTTTAATTAAATATATTAAACTTATATTTGATAATATTTATTTTCAATATTTTTAATTTAAATAACAAATGTTTTGATATATATAATTATACTAAAATGAATTAATACAAAAAAATCAATACTTTAAATATTGATTTTCTTAATTTAACTCTCGACTTATTTTAATGATTAGAGATGTATATATAATATCTTTTTTGTCCTTTCAATATTAAAGTTAAATTAGATTTTTTTAAAAAAATTTAGAACAATGATAAAGAATAACTCGTTTTCAAAACCAATTTCCTTATATTAATTATCATGAAAAATAAATGACTAGATAATATACTATATATAATTTAAATTAAATATAATCATTTTGTATGAAAATACTATTTTTTTGTGGTTTTAAATGAGAAAAATTGGAAAAAAAAAGAGTAAGAAGGAGCTCCTTTATTAATTTTGGTGTTTAGAGCAAAGTTTCTTCTCTATTGCGACTGTACTAATATATACAAAAGAGCAACTCATCTTAAAATTATTAGAATTATATTTGTCTCGGCTCGATATATAAGAAGTATAAGATAGTTGCAACTTAATATTTTTTATAAGAATTGTACTATTGTATGTATATTGTAATTATTCCTCCTTTATTAAATATAGTTTATTGATTATAATTTTTTACCTTAACTTTTCTACCAAATACATGACATGCTAATGACAATATAGTAGAATCACAGGTCGATAGATAGAAAATATTATTCATGTAAAATTTATATACATCACAATGGATACTCAAAGTTAAACAAAATATTATTAATCATTTAAGGTATAGAAAGAAAAAGAGAGTAGTAATAGCTAGAAATAGAGATAAATTTGAGAGTATTTTAACAGCCACCGGCGAGAACCAATGGTGGTGGTCGGGGTTCGATGCACGATTGGGGAAGCGTCGGCGCGCTCTATCCGATTTCGAAATCCCACGGTCTCAGGCGCCCGATTCTGCGACTAACTTTCGAGGGTCACTAGCAAATTTGGGGCTCGACTGGGTCGTGGCGTGGTTTTGCCTGTGCTAGATATACCGAACCGCCGAGAGATTAATTCGATATCAAGCTATTTCTTTGGAGTGGCAGATAGTAGGTGTGGTCATTCCGGGTCAATGGTTTGGGTTCTGGTCCCAACCCGATTTGACCCGAGCATAACGGGTTGAACCCGAACCCCGACCTGTTTAGCTAAATGGGCTCAGGCTTTTTAACGAGACCCGACCCGACTGAGAACCCTCCGACGCAGTCGCTAAGTCCGCGACTAACAAGCTAAGCGAGCTCGGGAGAAAAGCTGGGCCGACTCCTATGGCCGAGGTATTAGGGTGTCGAGTCGAGAGCGGGCCCTGCGTGAGACGTGGCCGTCTTGGCGCGCTGTCGGAATCGACGACGGGAAACCTTAGCCGCGAACAGAGTACTATAGGATCGAGGAACCAGGCGAAGCTATGCTGACGCGGAATTCGGAGCGGCAACAGCAGCGAGGCGGAGCGCTGGCGCGATGTCTCTGCGAAGGTGGAATCTGTCATAGCATGGCCCTGTGTCGCCTGAGCGAGCTCTACGCAGATCCACACCGCACACATCTGTCTGATGCGACGTGTCGCACAGTATTGTAAATATCAGTCATACAGGGTCAGGTGTCGAGAACGTGCGTTGTCTCAAATAAACAAAGAGACCCATCTGAGTATAGTTTTCACACTTCTATATAAAATATCGACACGCCGGATACCTGACGCGGTGGCCCGGGACGCGCGAGTAACAGCCGAAACATAGTTGAACCAAACTAGTATATTTTTGGGTCGGGGGAGGGTTGTGGGTCTGTGAAAAATTGACCACCACAGATAGTGATGGACTCGGCAGCGTATCTAAAAAAATTTTAATCTCAAGAGTTTGTATTTTGCATTATATATTTTAGTTTCTAATCAGACCAGTGAGGTGATGGATTAGGCTTACTATAACTTTTGAAACCCTAATGCGACAGAAAGTTGATACATCTTCGTTCAGTGCACTGTCGAGTAGTCATCCTGACTTCTATGCATTGTAATTCTCTCTCTTGCTTCGCACTCTACTAGCGATGGCGCCCAATCCTCACCGGCAGCTTTTCATCGACGGAGAGTGGAAGGAGCCAAGCAAAGGGAAAGGATTGATTCTATCTATCCAAACCGCTATACGAGAGCGCGGAATTGCTTCTATGACCATCAATATGTTCCTCCTCTTTACTTCGACTATTGAGAACCGATCTATCAAATCGGTGGATCTTAAGTTTCTTCCTTCTTTCTGATCTTGATTAATGTTTTGTAGGGGATATACCTAGGCGCGACTGTGAGGATGTATGGACTGGCGTTGAGCGCCGGCTCGCCGGGCTTTCTACAGAAAACGGCGGTCGGGAAATGGGCGCGAGCATCTGGAGCTACTCGTGCGAAATACCGTCCGTTCTTCCATCGCTTCCAGGAGGTATACGGAAGTTTTCCGTTCTATGTTGGATTTGGGATGGCGTATCTACTCTTTCTCTTCTGAATTTTTTAAGCTTTAATCTAGCTTTTTTATCAGTTGATTGTTTTGTTTTGAATGAAAGTATAACCTGTTTTAATGCGTTTTTGAAACCATATATGAAGTCAGATTATAAATTATGCTAGCCAGCTATTCATGAGTAAATGTCTCTGCGATCAGTTTCTTTGTGCTTACATTTTTCCATTTAGACGGCGTCTTTTTGGCGTTGGATTTAGATACATTTTTTAAACGCATTTCAAGACTATTCTCTTAGGCTCGGTTTGGACTGGCTCTCACTGCTTCTTAAAGCAACTTGTTAAGGACAAAATTAAATTTTTTGTACTCCAAAGATTACCCATTTAGGTATAAAGCCTTTGTCTTTTTTTCACAGATTAAAATAGAAGACTATATTCCTCTTGTGGATAGTATCAATAAAAAAATGAATGGATGGAAAGCTAATTTACTTTCTTTTGCCGGGAGACTGCAATATCTCAAGTTTACTATTCAAAACACTATTGGTTATTGGATTCGAGGTGCTATTCTGCCTAAAACTATTTCAAAATACCTGAGGAAAGCTTGCTCTCGTTTCCTGTTTTTTGGGGAATCCACTCAGGTTAAGAAAATGCATATGGTTAGCTGGGATGTGATTTGCCGTCCCAAGGCTAAAGGTGGGCTGGGTGTGTCTTCCTTTAATGCCTTGCAATTCGGGTTCAATTGTTCTGTAATTCTCAGGATGTATAACTCCACTTCCACTCTATCTCAATGGTTATTTAGCAGATACACTTCCCCTTGGAGACCGGTCTATTCTTCTGCCACTAAATTCTGGAAATCCATCTGTAAGACTGCCATTCAAGCCAAAACCTGCTTTTGCTTCAACATTTCCAAGAATTCTCCTATCTCCTTTCTTTGGGATCACTGGTGCTTCAACTTAACTCTTGAGGATTTTATGGGAAATGCTATTCACCTTCCTTACTGTGCTTTAGGAACTTTCTACAAGGATGATAGATGGTCTCTCCCTGATTTTCTTCCTCTGCAAATTAAGAACCTGTTTCAACCTGATTTGGCAGTTAATGCACCTTGTCTTCTCTGGAATTCTAGAACCAACTACCACTTCAAAGATTTTCTAGATGCCTATCATATGGATTTAAATCACTGCAGCTGGTATAAGGCCGTTTGGCATAAACGTAATTGCCTTAAGCATAATGTATATGTGTGGTTGGCTCTTGTTGGCGGCCTAAAAATGGCTGATGCCCTTCGTATTAGACACATCTTTGTGCCAAGTAGATGCAGTTTATGCCATGTGTTGGATGAATCGGTCTCTCATCTTTTCTATGAGTGTCCTTACTCGTTTTCTGTATTGAATGCTCTCATCCCAGCTACTGTTGGGCTGCTTTTTAGGCCTTCTCTGTTGCAACTTTTTGCTTGGATAAACTCCACTTATAAAGGCATTTCCCATGTTAAAAACCTCTATAAACTCGTGGTTGGTACATCCTTGTACTATCTTTGGAGAGAAAGAAATTCTAGGAGATTTGGGGACTCTATGTGCAGTTCCACCTTCTTATCTCTGCTCATTAAGAAAGTGGTCTCTGAAAAAATCTCCAGATTGAAGGATTTTCCTCAATTGATAGAACTGTTATAATCTGGAGTTGGTTTCGCAGATTAGAGGGGGAGTATTTTTGGGATTTCTGGATAAGTTGGCGCTGCTGGTTTAAGAACTTACTGCTGGGATTTAGCTGCTGTCTCTGTCCCTTCTCGGTGCCCGTCTTGCCTAGGCTGGACAATGATGATGCTTCCGTATGGCTATCCCTTGGACGGTCTTTGGGCAACCAAGGATCAGTCCTCCTCTATTACTTCTACCAGAGTCCAGCCTGTTTGGCCTGGAAGCTTGTTTTTTTCTGTGCTGAAATTTTTGCAGGATTGATAATCCTGGAGCATTGTCTGGAGCAGCTTCATTCTTCTCCTCGTTGCTTGTAGTGGGGTTCAACCTGGTTCTTTGTTCATCCTCGGGCGCAGATCTTAAACCTGTTGTCTCTGTTTTATTTCTGTGCTTATACCACATTTTTGGTTCAATTTTTGTTTTGATAGTTTTGGCGGTATAGTTGTGGTTTATTTCTTTTTTTCACCCATCATTAGTTTTTGTTGTTGCTAATGACTTGGGAGCTTCCTACTTACCTGTAATTCTTTACTTGTATTTCTTCCTTTTTAATACATAGGCTACGGCCAAATTTTTCCCAAAAAAAAAAAAATTTTGTACTAGAAACCTGCTTTAAGAAGCCGAAAGAAAGCCGTCCCAAAAGATGCCTTAGTTTATCAATCACCAGTGAGCATTTTTGGTAGGAGTTAGGAAACGACCATTGCTTCCGTAATGTGTTTCTTGTAGCTAGATGTGTCGTTGGTTTGGTTCATGAAATGAGTTATAAGAAAGATATGAACCATATGATTAAAAACTTCACATCGATATAGAACCATGAAGATCTATGAAGTTGATTTTCTTTTAAGTAATTAATGAAATGTGAAGTGGGCGATGCAAGGACAATGAAAGGATTATATTAGGGGCATTTATTGTTTTTTAAAAGGCATGTGATCAAATTCACATGAATTGATATCATGGTTATTAATTTGGAAAAATGTGTATGCCAAAATTATGTTAAATTTGCTGAAAATATGCATAGAATCTTGACTGGCATTATAAGTAGTTTTTTACTTATAAAAAAAATTTTCCGATTATAATAGGATTATATCCAAGATAATTATAAAGGTTGTATATTTTTGTATACAGTCTATGTTATTTTCATATGATCTTTCTAAGTGGGTTGTTTTTTAAAGTGATAAAGAAAGGTCAATGGAGGAAAATTTTTTATGGCATGGGGCTTAAAACTAGTTTGAGGAAGTTTATGTAATCTAGCATATGTAAATTGGTAATGATGTTATAGATTTTATTTTATTGGATGAAAATAAATGATTATGAACAATGTTTAAAATTGTGTATTCAGGTATTGAGGCGTTTTTCATTCGTGAGGCGAGGTGTAAGCCTCAAGGCGTTTTGAGGCGTAAGCCTCAAAATCAAAAGATTGCGTAAACATAAAATGATAAATTTTTTAAATACTAATGAATGAATAATATAAAACATAAAAAAGCATAAGATATGAAGTGAAATCAAAATATTTCAATAATAAGACAACATGAAATATAGTTCAACTCAAAATTCTATCTTTCCCAAATCCCAGTATTCTTTTCATTAACATATAATTCCAATTTCTAAAAATAAATAGCAATGACATATCACATAAGAACTCATAAATCATCAACACTATCATCACTAAGGGGTTGTTCATTTGAATCATCATTATGATGAACTGCTCTCTCCCCTTCCTCCTTTCCTATAGAGTCCAATGTCGGGCATTTACTTCAAGATTTACGTAAGTTTTAATATATATAGCGTGAGGCGAGGCGGGCCTCAACCAAGTTGAGGCGCAAGCCTCATAACAAAAACTCGAGGCGTAAGCATTGAGGCGTTTTTTACTGGAATTGCGCAAAGGCGGGCCTCAAGGCGAGCCTCATATTGCGCAATTTTAAACAATGATTATGAATTATATTGCTAGATGATCAAGCCATATCTAGCTATGATAGATTTAGATACATTGGATCTCTTCTATAAAAGAATGGGATATTAATAATAACATGAATTTTAAGAGTATAATTGTATAATTGTAACGGAGAATGAAAGTTGTCATACATTAGGGTATTAGTTAAAAAAATGTATAATTTGGCTAATAAATCGATGATTGGTCTAAATTTTCCTTGGATTGAAGTCGGTGAGCCAACTAATGAGTCGAACAAGCTCGGACTGATTTTGAATTGAGCAATGGTTGGATCAGATTGAGCCAGATGAAGATGTTTGTTGTGTGTATTGTCAATTGGGTTTGACTAACTCAAGCTTGATTTGCTTGACTCAGAAAATATCCAATTGAGTATAAATCAAGTCCAAGCCTGAGCTTAACTTTTTCTCGACTCAATTCATGTAGCTTTACCAATTATATTGTAGTTAGTATTCGTGCACGCTCGATCCACCATTCAAGTGACTAGTTTCACGCAATTTATTTCATTTTTTATTAATTGCACAAATTTCAAGTTATAACCTTAAAACTTTTTTTTTAAAACGACGAAGTCTCCATCACACTGTACAAACTTCTTGATCTTTTACAATCACAACAAACTACAAACAAATGGTAGATTTCTATGTTTGCAACTCTAACACTTATAACATAGTTCATTTTTGTGTGGTTGTCAGTTTACTTTTGATCAATATTAACAACACCCTTTCATCATGCTTCTTGTATTGAAGAACTCAAGTTGTTGACATTAGGATATTTTTTACAAAATATAAAAATTCCAAATAAATATGAATTGACAAAATTGGCTATCTTGAATTTGATTTGAAGCTTGATTTCAAAGTTGGGCCGACCTTGAGCCAAATATATTTTCACTTGAGTTAGCTTTAGCCCAAAATTGAGCTCGTAATAAGTTCAGGTTGAACTTGAGCCTTATTATAGGTCAGCTTCTTTGGCTTCATTGGTAGGAGAAAATTATTCATGCATCGCTTGGTTCTCCATTGTCCTCCTATGAATCTTTATATGTATTAGTTTTTTATGTATGTCAAATTAAGTATTTGCTTTTGGATATCCAAAGTTGATCAACATTAGAACAAATTTTGGTTCCCAAAGTTGTTTGGTTGAATCAAGATCAGATCGATCCCACTTGTAACCAAGTTTGGCTTAATCAAAGTATGGACCAAATAACTTCAAGCTAAGCTTAAGTTTGGGTTGGATCGGTTGGATATTGGATTGTTAATAGATCTACATGGAGATAAAGAAATTTGTAGTCTCAAATTGTGTGAGGTTTAAAAGAATCACATCCATTCCAACATCCAAATCAAAAGAAAAACAAAATAATTCAAAGGATTGGAAGTCCTTACATACTTAAATACCCCTTCTTTTAATAAAGAAATCTCGCACAAAATTAAGATGTTAGCACAAAGTTGGCAATCATATATCCAAAAAAGTCATTGAAATCCCACAAGAGAGATTATAGTACAACATTCAAAGCCTATAATGCAGAGAAAATAAATCAATTTAAATTCAATTCCAAAGGGGAAGGGGAATTAACAGAGAGAGAGGGAGATAGGGGAGAAAAGGGGAAGGGGAGGGGGAAAAATCGGCGGCATGCATGGGTTTGGGAAGTGGATTGGTGGAGTTAATGCTCTCCTAAATTAAATTTCAATTTTAGAAAGAGAGATAATCAATCAAATTTAATTTAAAATTGATTTGGATTGATTTAAGGGATTTCCTAATTTAACACTAGATATTTTAGGAAAGAATTTGACATTTGAATTTGAATTCAAATAAGATTGATTCTCTTTCCAAAATTATCTAGAATATTTTAGGAAAGTTGACTATCAAGCGAGATTGACTCCAATCAAGAGAAAGAAGGGAGGGGCCGGCCTAGAGAGAGAGAGAGGAGGGAAGGGGTGTCTAGGCTCAATGTATTTAGGTTAAGGATTAATTAATCAATCAATTTCATATTTGATTAGTTAATAGAATGAAGGAAGCTTTCATAATTAATGTAATTAATTAGGAAGGATTTGATAATCAAATTGGATTAATTTGAATTTAAATTCCTTTCCAAATTAATGATAATCTTATTAAGGAAAGAGGGGGTTTGGAGGGAAGTGGGGTTAGGGAGGGAGATGGCTGGCGGTTGAGGCTAGGTATGGTGCTCTCGCCTGAAGGGCGATGGGCGTGGGGGGTGAAGGGAGGGGTTGGTGCGCGGTTGGAGAAGGGGAACGGTGGTTGGCCAGGTGGTGGGAAAGGGAGGTGCACGAGAGGAGGGAAACAAGAAAGAAAGATAAACCATGAGCTTAGATGCTTCCTACGGCTGATGGGTGTTACGATGCTCTCATCTAGGGACTTCAAACCACGAGTCCGAACACTTCCTGCGGCTGATGGGTATTTCGTTGCCCTCACATAGGGACTTCCACTCTCCTAAGAACTCTCATAGCTCTCAAGAACAAAGTGTAGAAAATTTCTTCTTAATATTAATCCATCATCCTAATTCAATAGCATGGGCCTCTATATATAGGTCTCAAAACAAAAGAAACTCGACTAATATGCCCCTAGAGCCTACATAGGACTACTCCCTCAAGTGGGGTAAAAACAGAAAATACATAAATAAAACAAAAAAAATCACAATTAGTAAATTAAGATAAAGTGGAATGATCTCGGCTGTTGATCTTCATCTCCTCAGATAAGCTTTCACGGTTGGATGTCCGCATCAGCCACAAGTTTCACAAAGTATTAGAAGCAACGGTAGGAGCCTTAATTCACGACTCAAATAATAATACATAAATAAATCATGACCACAACAAATAATTCTTTGTAAGGATTTTTGTGCAACGACAAATAATCAAGGCTAAACCAATTCAAAACTCAACTTAAGGTTCAAAATAGGAATGAACAGATGTTGAACCAATAGAGAACTGATGATTGGACCAAATAGGGAGTAATACTGGGAACTTGTTGAACCAAATTAAGCACGCATGGGGAATTGAATAGAATTAGAGGGTAGAATGGTCAGAACATTGGATAGCATAATTCATTCTCTATAGGGATCATCATAGGTCATAGGCATGTTTATCAAGAGAAAAAAAAAAAAAAAACTAAATTACTAAAGAACTTCACTAAATAACATAAACTTAGGTAAAGACAATGCTCAAACTATCAATCCAATCATCTGAACACACGTGCTGCATTTTAAATAATTATAAAATTTGAGAATTGTATTAAATTTGCACGGATTAAAAAAGTTTGGCTTTGATGAATTGTAGATTTGACATTCATCAAGCAAATTCGAATATAACTATTGCGCTTGTTGTAGAGAAATCAATGAATAATCACATGAAAATCTATCACACTAGTGCACAATATACACTTTATATCCATAATCAGTAGTGGATGCAATTCATTGTCTCGTGTCACTTATGGTACAAGATGTGTATGGCAACAATCTGATAAAATTTTGGATGAAAGTTCAAAAGGAGGAGATGAAAAGATAAAAGAATCTAAGGCATTGGTGGCTAAATCATAATAGAAAATTAAGTTGTATACATTGAAGACTAGATTTATATTAAAACTTCTTGAAAATTGCAACTTATAAGCATTTGACCAATATGTTGCATGATTTTCTATGAGCCATTTTTAACAGAGAGTTATTTAAAGGCTATAGGAAACTTTTTTGGACTCGGACAAACAAATATCTTATAATATGATTTGAATTTCACATATCTCTTATTCATAATAGCCATAAATTTATAATTGTCATATTTAACAATTAGCATTTTTGAATATCTCATGCAATTCACAGATATGTTGTGCAAGTGATTTTTTAAATACAGTAGACTTTGATTTATAAGGAAGCTCGACAAGATCTACAAGTTTTTTAGGTTGAAATCATATAATTATTCGAAATTGACTCATACCATGGAACTATTAATTGATGAATTATATGAAAACTCAGTCATAGGCAATATTAAATTTCAATAGACTTATTCTCTACTATTTCTATTGTTTCTGTACAAATGTATATTCCTACTAAAATTCAACCTATTTAGCATGTTGTTTTAATTTTGTTTGTGCATTTAGATACTTCAATGCTTGAAGATTATAATATAGGACAGATTCCTTAGGTAGCAAGTATTATCTCTAGTTTCGAAGAGCTTCTATGATTACATAAAATTCTTTGTCATTGTCTGGATGTATTTGTCTAACCTCATTTCATTTCTCACTAAAATAAGTAGTTGAATGCTCTTTTTATTTAAAACTCTTCTAGTATTTAAAAATTATGCATCACAAGAAACCTTAATCACCATATCAGGCAATTTAAGCACAACAATATTTTTAAGTCTCTCTATAATATTCTTAAAAGTACGATCAACAGATTTTGTCCAATTAAATTTATCATTTTTAAGTAAATTGGTGATGGGTGTCATTACAATATTAAATCCCTTAATAAATTGCTTATAGAAAGTTGCAAAGCCACAAAAAGTTTGAATTTCATGAATATTAATAGGTATTGGTTAATTATTAGTTGCTTTAATTTTATCAAGATTACAAATAACATTACTCTTCACAACAAGTCCCAAGAATATCATGAATGGTGTAGCAAAATAGCCTTTTTCATAGTCAAATAAACTTTTTAGTTCGCAATACTTCAAAGAATTTTTAAGATGCATTAAATGATCCACTATAGTTTTATTATGCATCAGAGTATCATCAAAGTAAAACAACTCAAAGTTTTTAAATGAAAGTTGTATAACTTGACATAAATTATTTGCTACATTAGTCAATTCGTTTGTCATCATTAGCCATTTATATTATCCTTCCATAGTTTTAAAAGTAAATTTTCATTCATACTTATCTTGCATTCTTACTTTACAACACTTTTTAGTTTAGATCAATTTTCAAAGGTATGGTAGCTTTAGTCATCATATCCAACACATCATCCAATCTAGGTAGGGGAAATCAATATTTGATGATAACTTTATTAATTTCTAATAACTACACAAATTCACTAACTTTCATCTTGCTTGGTTAAAGTGATGCAGGAATCACATAAGACTTATACTCTCCCTTTGTTTTTTAAGTAAACAATCTATCTTCCTTTTAACTTTGACACATTCAGTTAGGTTCATCCTCTAATGTTATAAATTAGGTGGTGAAAATTCAGGAATCATATCAGTAACATACTTTATTGTTTAGATTCCAATTTCATGCGACTAATAGCTTATTTTTCTAGAATACTCATGCATCTCACATTATCACATAACATGATTTTATGAAGTTTATCGTCACACTTAGAATAGTTTTAAAATCAAAAGTTCTTTTCCATTCAAATTTAGTTAGTAATATTAAAAATGTAATTAAAATAGCTTAGAGCTATCAATATGTGCAAGAAAAGAATAGTAAGGACGTGCTTGAAGTATCAAAAGGAGAAGCTCATAATAATAAAAATAGTTGGTGGTGGAATCAATATGTGCAAAAAGATAAAAAATATAAAAGATATGCTATAAAAATTGGTTTAGATGTAAAACTTCTGATAATTGTGAAATATATAAAGATGTCCTTAAGGAGTCTAAGAAAGCAATATGCGATGCAAAGATTTTAACTTGTAGCTTTTAATAATTTATATAATAGATTAGATACTAAGGAGGGCTAAATATATATGTATAAGTTAGCCAAACATAGAGATAATTGTAGCAAGGATTTAGTTTAAGTGAAGTGTATTAAGAATGAAGATCAAAAAGTGCTTTTATTAGAAGAGGATATTCAACAAAGGTGGATGAGATATTTTTATAAACTTTTCAATGAAGATTATGAGAATACGATTGACTTTAGTGACCTTAGCACCCTAAATGAAAATAAAGATTTTTGTTCTTATCGGCGTATTAGTAAAACCGAAGTTAGAGAGGCTTTAAAGAAAATGAAGTATGGAAAAGCTGTTGGACCTTATGATATTTCAATAGAGTTGTTGAAATGCTTAGGAGATGAAGGAATTTCTTGGCTTACTAAACTTTTTAATGTTATTTTGAAGACTAAAAAGATGCCAGATGAGTGGAGACTGGAGAATGAGTGTGTTGATTCATATTTTTAAGAATAAAGGTGATGTACAAGCTTGTGCGAATTATAGATGAAATAAGTTACGTGTTATACTTCAAAACTATGGGAGAGATATATGGAGCATAGGTTGCGGCGTGATACTAATGTTTCTCAAAATCAATTTGGATTCATGCCGGGTTGGTCTACTATGGAAGCTACATATTTATTGAGAGGTTTGATGTAGAAGTTTAGAGAGAATAAGGAGGATATACAGATGATATTTTTTGATTTAGAGAAAGTATATGATAAAGTTTCAAGAGAAGTGTTATGGAGAGTTCTTGAAAAGAAAGGGGTTAATAATGCTTATATTCAAGTCATTAAGGACATGTATGGAGGAGCTGTTACTTGTGTTTAGACACAAGGTGATTTGACCAAGTATTTTCCTATTTTAGTTGGATTACATCAAGGATCAGCTTTAAGCCCATATCTTTTTGCTTTAGTCATGGATGTTCTCACTAGACATATGCAAGAGGATCCTGGTGTATGCTTTTTGCTAATGATATTCTTCTTGTTGATAAGAGTAGAGAGAGAGTTAAAGGTATACTTGAATTATGGAGGTCATCTTTAAAGTATGAAGGCTTTCGTTTGGGTAGATCTAAACCTGAATAAACGGAGTGTAATTTTAGTAATAATAGTTCTTGTGGGGGTATTGAGACTTTGGGTGATCAAGTCATTAATAAGAGTACACGTTTTAGATATATTGAATCTATTGTTCAGAGTGATGGTGAAATAGATGGGGATATTGTTAGTAGAATTCAAGTTGGATGGTTGAGGTGGAGGAATGCATCGGGCTTGTTGCATGATAGAAAAGTCTCCCTCAAACTTAAGGGAAAATTTTATAAGATGGTGGTTAGACCTGCAATACTTTATGATGCAGAATGTTGTCCATTAAAAGAGAAGCATAATATTAAGTTAAGTGTTACAAAGGTGAGGATGCTCAGGTGGATGAGTGGCTTTACTGTTAGAGACATGATACGAAATGAGCATATACGTGAAAAGGTTGGAGTTGCTCCAGTGGAAGATAAGATTATTAGAGAGAGTCACCTTATGTGATTTGGTCACATAAAACGATAGTCTTCCGATGACCCAGGTAGGAAAGTAAATGTATTATATTTGACTTATGTTGCGAAAGGTACAGATAGACCTAAAAAGACTTGGTTAGAAAATATTAGAAATGACCTTTCTTTATTAGATTTAAATGAGAATTTAACTTTTAACGGGGCACAATGGAAAAAAAAAATTCATGTAGCCGACCCCACATAGTGGGATAAAGGCCTGATGTTGTTGATGTTTGTTGCATCGATGATGCATCACATAACTTTCAAAGAATTCTCAATCAAAATTTTTTCAAAATCACTAATATCTTATTAAATTTTTTATGTTTTTCCCCTCATTGATTCCATTGTCATCTTATTTTACATCAATATTTAAATTCCTACCAGAACATTCCTTTGCATAATGGCTAGTCTGATGGCACTTAAAACAAGCTTTTGTAGAAATTTTAGAACCAATGCATTAATAAAGGACTTTTCTTTAGTTTTTGATTAAACAAGCTTTCTACTAACCTTAGATGCAATCAATGTAGGAAATTGGCTTTAATTGTTTCAATGTAAAAGCTACATTTCCCATATTTATTATAACTCTCTTAGGCATAACAATTTTTACTATTTTCTCAAAACCTAATACAAGTTGAAAAACTTGCTCAAGCGAGGGAATGTGATGTGGTCTCATCTCTCATTAGATGCTAGGTTTTAATAGATCTAAATATAGCAAGCTTTCTCTTAGGATTTTTAATTATTCAAGAAGCAATAGTAATTCATCAAATTTAACGATGTGTTCAGTTATTTTTTTGTTAATTCAATAAGCAATTATATCGATATGATAAAAGCATATATTTTTGTTTTAGTAATTTTTTCATTTCAACTCAAATAGTTTTAATCATCTACCCAATTCCTCCCTTTAATTTTCCACACCTATTCGGTATATTTTAACTTGCTTAATTAATTTTAGTTTATAAAACTTTACTTGACACTCAGATGGCATAGCTTTCCTTTCAAATAAATTATGCTATCTATTACACAGTTAGAAAATAACCTTATGATCTATTCTTTCATCAAATATAGATGCCTTGATTTTACCCTCTTAGTTATGTCATCATCTAAACCATTTATTTGATGTCTATGATTATCATAAGCTTCATTATTATACACCCTATAAGGTTTATCTTCCCATTATGAATTTCTTGTCTTCTAGTTGTGTTAAGATTCATATAAAAAGGTTCATCAATGTGATTGGATTCAACTTTAGGTTCATGTGGGTAGAATTGGGTACTTTCCATAGTTTCAATTTACTCTTTAAATCAATTTACACCCTCACTTATTTAATTTTATTTATTTAGTAATTAAACCAATTGATTTCGCAAAATTACTAAAATCCCATCGCTTCAATGATCTATTAAAAGACCTTATATTAAGCTTCCCTTATTGTTAATATGTTGACAGTTGAGACAACCTTATGCTTTGATACCAAATTTGATTATAGGTCAACTTAGGGGTCTAAGATTTTCTAATGCACTTATATGATGCAAGAGACAAATTCACGTACTTGAATTAAAAATTCAAAAATTTGAACTATCATTTAAGTAACTATTTTTCTCTATTGATGAAAACTAGAGCACACACGAATTTTATTTAAACAATAATTTAATTGTTCCCTTATAAAAATTTTGCATAAAATTCAGGATCATAAAAAGATATACTTTGATTGTAATTGACACCACAATAAAAAAATCCTAGATTATATGTGGTATGATCAAATCCGTGCTGGCAGACTCATAACTACAAAATTATGGAATAGGAAATGTGCACAGAAAGAAATCAGAAAAAATAAGTCCATCACAAAAAAGATGGCTTCCTCCAAAAATATGTATCCTCTAGTTGTAAGCCAAAAAGAATTACTTCCAATCCAACACTTTAGCCAAGAGAAGAACAAAATAACTCAAAGGGATATTACTGGAGCTGGTTTTATATACCATTGTTACCCTCTTACTTATAATCATTGAATCCCTTTCCAAATAATAAACATATCAGAAGAAAGTCAGCAGTTCCAATATCCCAAAAAGATTGTTGAAATCTCACAAGAGAGATCGAAACCATCTAATGAATGTCATAGCAGAGTGATAAGTCCTGTCTACAAGTATAGTACCCAAATATGCAAGTTATAATTGGGAAAGAGTCGTAAGTTACACATGATATTAGAAACAATTCGAGGATCCCCAAGTCATAATCTTGTCACGACCCGGCCCGGGGGCTCGAATTAACGAGGCGGGAATGGAGGTCGGACGCCAGACTAAAATATTCAATCTCTAAATCTATCACCATAACATTTGAAAGAGTCACTAAAACATTACATTCGAAAACACATAAACATAAAATCATTAAGACTCATGTAGTTACCTTTCTTCCGGCGCGCCTCTCCTATGTACATGTTTCCATCCCTTCTACTCATTATGATCAAAATAATTATACATGAAATTTTTTTAGCAATTAACAGTAAGCCAAAGCTTAATAAGTAAAACATGCTTTTAAACTATAGTAATCCAAGGCAAAAGGAGTAATATGCTAAATGCCTCTTTTCATTTAAACATATCATAAATTTTATTTCTTATAAATATATCATTAAACATATGCATAAAACATAAATCCATATCCTTCATATTCAATTTACATTCATCATTATCAATATTCGTAACTTTCTCATTTCATATATAATATAACTATCACAGGAACCACCATCTAGTACTATAAAGGTACTCCTTTACCATTTCATTTTCTATAATCTTTATCATTTTAACGTGCACGTGTACAGCGTCCCCAGCTAGTACCATAAGGGGGTGAGCTCCATCATTTCAACATGCACATGCAATCACTCAATATAACAATCATATTATATTCATATATCAATAATACTTACATATATCAATAATACTAAGCTCTATCATATACCTTATACAATAATATGGTGAATCAATTAATATGCAAGATATGAAACATAGAATCATTTGAAATGCAGTAAAATGAACAAGTTTGCAATAATAATTCAATAAAAATTGAAATGATTTAATTACCATAATAAAGAAACATGTTTACTCATTTGAAATTGGGTAAAATGATTTCGTCACACTTGATCTCCTTCCTTCGAGGTTACAATCATTAACACCTATAAGAAGTATTTTAATATTCATATGTTAATGCTAATCATCTCAAATTTAATTATTTTATTCCTATAAAATTTTCATAGGTTCTCTTCCTCTCTCTAAATTAACACATAAAACATGTAAATATTTTTGTTATTATCCAAACACTTGCCAAAATTCTATTTCCATTACATTTGTAATTTTAATGTTAATATTTGCGGATTTAAATATTTTTTTTTAATAATTCATATTTTGGTCTAAATCTATATTTTATGCAAATAATCCCTTTACCCTAACCCATAATAATTTAATTTAATTTAATTTCTATTTTCGGTTTTATTTAAAAATCATATTTTTGGAAATTATATTTTCATTAATTCCATCATACAAGCATGTCGAAATTCCCCTTTCACCTAATTATTAATTAGATTAATATATTCTCGGATTATTTTAATATAAAAATTAGGAAAAATAATATTTTATGAAAAACTATAATTTCTACCCTTAACTTCCATAAGATCATTAGAAATAATATTGATGAAGAAATTTCTAGAAATTAAAAATTGCAAAACCCTAATTTTTAGAAACTCACTATAATTTGGAGAAAACTTCATTTTTTATGGTTAACTTGCTTTTCCTAACATTCCCCCTGAGTTTCCCTAAGAAATTCTAAGTTTTTAACAAACCCTAGATTTTTCTGTTTAGAAAATCTTTGAAAGAAAAGGTGGAATTCAAATTCTAAAGCATACCTTAGTGTTCCCTTGACTCCTTCGATTTCCCACAAATCCGGCCTCCAGAAACCGCTGCCGGAACCGTGCCCTAGAATCCCTTGTCCGCCCCTTGTCCGTCTCTTCTTGCGTTCGGGCAGAAGAGTCCGTGCGAATGAAAGGGGACCGAATCCATTCGGTCCCCTTAAATCTCTAAATGACTTAGGGTAGAGAAAATTGACTAATTTGCCCTTACATGCCTCATAATCGCTTTAATATTAATAAGGGCATTTTAGTCATGATGAAACTTCAAAAATTTTTAACTTCCAAATTAAGTAAAATTCAATATAGGTTCTTTATACTGATTTGCTCGAAATTTCAATTTTATAAAATTATTTTCGTTAAATTCCGACAGCTTTGAAAAATTCACTTAAATCTCGTCGTGGCACATTGAAAAGCGTGTGATGTCTAAAATTGAGATTTTTTGGGTTTTTGGGCTCCGAAAATTCAGCCCCGGCCTCCGCTCGCCGCTTTTTCTTTTTTATTTGAGCGAGAGAGTTTTAACGAACTAAGTTCCGAGGTAAATTTTGGAAGGCAAATGGGTTTGTAGATAAGACACTACCCAGAGATTTCGCCCTCATTTTGTGAGGACTTTATGATCTGAGTTTTGGTTTCCTATAGGCGCAAGCCCCTATAGTTAATTACCCCTCTCAATCATGAGAGAGAACTTTCGGTTAAGGCTAGTCGTCGATCAGATACGTAGAATATACGTAGTATCTGGCATATAGTAGCAGCAATAAGTATGGATTTGGAAATAGTTGGAGAATTTGAGAATTTGGAAAGTTTGGATGTTTGGAAGATTTGGTATTTAAAATAGAAATTTTCACCATCCAGCACTTAAAGCGGATAGTGGGGGAATGGATGATGGGCCCGATCAAGATCCCATGGTTCCGTCATCCCGGGCCATCGTGGTCCCTGGTCTACTTAGTCAGAGGAGGTAGTCGACCCAACCTGATAGAAGGATCCTTGTCGGCAGCCATGGGTTGCTTCGTCCAAGGGGACCTTGTAGACCGGGGTTGAATGTTTGTCTAAGGGGATAAATTTGAATCCACCTTAGCTAACAGAGGGCTTTGTGCCCTATCGATCATATCCTATTGATTCATATCTCAAGGATTTAACGCCATTAAGGAGCGTATTGGCTCTGGCCATAACTGCTATCTGTGGTGCCATTTGGCGGCAAAACCACTCGGTTCAGAGGGCCCCGGGTCATAACCGTTTACCTGCAGTGCCATTTGGCGGCGAAACTGCCGGTTAGAGGACACGTACCACGCCCTTACTGGCAAGAGATTGTTTGAGAATGGATCCTAGTAATATTTTCGACTAGGCATTTGGCTCTTTGTGAGCTAGAGTAAATTTCAATTTGTCCGCCTCGACAAACTGTTGCGGAGGGCGAATGGATTTTGCTTTAACTGCGTTGATGGATTTATTTCAATTTTAAATATTTTTGGAATTTTGAATATTTTTGGGATTTTGGATTTTTTTAGATTTTTGTGGAGTTTTTGG
>NW_021319615.1:33086-39963 GCF_001605985.2 Dendrobium catenatum
TAATAATTAAATAATTATTATTAATAATTAATCACTAATTATTAATTAATTATAATTAATAAGTTAATTATAATTATAATTAATTAATAATTAATTATAATTAATCGAAATTAATTATAACTAATTAAATAATTATAATTAATTATTAATTATTAATTAATTTACTATTAGATAATTAATTATTATTATAATTAGGTAATTATTAAACATAATTAATAAAAATTATAACAAATAAATAATATAAATAATATTTATATATACTAAAAAAAAATTCCCTCACCCTCTCAC
This sequence comes from Dendrobium catenatum, assembly GCF_001605985.2. Classification (NCBI taxonomy): domain Eukaryota; kingdom Viridiplantae; phylum Streptophyta; class Magnoliopsida; order Asparagales; family Orchidaceae; genus Dendrobium; species Dendrobium catenatum. The sequence goes on from NW_021319615.1 coordinate 33,375, forward strand.
TCTCTGGTTCGGCCGAAGAAGCGCGGGTAAGGGAGAAAGTTACCTACACAGCAAGTGAGCTCCTGTTGTTGCTTGCTCCGATCAGACAGGAAGGGAAGGCCGTCGGAGGGAGCGAAGTCGAACTACCGTGAAGGAGCCGAAGAAGCCGCGTGAAAGGGAGAAAGTTAACGTCACAGCGAGCGACTCCCGTCGCTGGTTCCGATCGAAAGGTCGGAGCCTTCGATCCGAAAGGGAAGGGACGCCGGAGGAGCAAAGTCGGCTAGCAAGGGAGGAAGTAGGCCGATCTTCCTCTCTCTCTCTCTCTGTTTCTCTCTGAATCGGGATCGGCACAGGCAGAGCTTCAGAAGCTCTCGTGTAGGTAGCGAATGGAAGAGAGTTGGGATTTCGTATGAGAGCCGAGTGTGAAAGAGCAGCGGGAAGAGTGGCTTTGGGTCGGTATTTAACGAAGAGAATGGGCTCTCGATCGAGGCGAGTCGCTGGTTTTGCGGGAGGTGACCCATTCGGCGCTGCTCCACAGTGCCTCGGCGAAACTTCGGCAGGATTTGAGGGATTTCAGTCCGAGGTACGTACAAATTTTTTTCTGTTTTTGTTTCTTTTTACAGAGGTTAACAGGGTTTTACAAATCCAAACAAAGTGCAATAATAAATCATGCACACATCAACTAATACTCAACAGGAATGCTAGCTCAACGAGAAATAAGCAAGGCCTAAGCAAATTTACCAATCAATTAGGGCTCATAATAACACTGATTAGTGGTTGAGCCAACATTCATTCAACTGATGGGCCAAACAGAGAACAAATAAGAGAACTAATTTTTGAACTGAACCAAACCAACATAGGGAATCAAACTGAAAGTAAGGGTAGAAGGCTAGAACATTAGAGAACATAACCTGCTCTCTATTGAGATTATTATTGGCATACTTACAAGAGAAATATTGTACTACCTACTAAATAACGTAAACTGAAGTCAATGGTTAAATGGTGAATTCTCTAATCTCAACAGACATTTCTTGCGTTTTGAATGATTTTAAGCTTTGAGGTTTGAAGAATTCATTAACAACTAAATTTAACATGATAAAATTAAGAATGTTAGATGAATGTTTTTGAAACTTATGAAGGTTAGAGTAAGAGATGATTATATAGAGAGATCAGGGGAATATTATCTATTAAATATAAGATATTAGAATACAATGGTAGAAAGAATTAATGTGAGAAGATTTGAAAGTAAAAAATGGTAGATCAGTTGTGAAATGGATTTTTTTATGCTAAAATAATGCAAAATAAGTCAGCACTCTATGTAGCACTCAACAAGAATGAAAGTTGTTTAAGAATTTATAAAGCTGAACCTAAATGGTTGGGACAAGTCTTTTGGTAATTGTGATGATGATTTTTTTAATTAATTTTAACCTTTTAATAAAGGGTTTTCAATTTATGTTGTTTGTCTCTTGTGAATATTGCTGATTGGAAAACTACATTTGTGATTCATATATTTGATTGGAAAATAAATTGCCAAATATCTGTTTTCATGAAAATGATCTTTTGTCATTTTTATGTTAGTTTACTGGTTGTTAGCTACTAAAGCTGGTTTATGGTTCAGGAAACAGGCAAGTGGCTAAAAATGCTCATCATTTTTTTTTCAGTTCACTAAAGTATACTAAATGATGATTCATGGTTAAAATATATGAATATAAAATTTGTTGCCCAACTTGTATTTTACTCTTTATTTGATTACATTACAAGACCTGCACTTCGTGTCCTGACCTATTTGAAAAATGTCCTTGTAAGGAAGTACTCGAGCTATTCTCGGTTATTGGAGTGAATACAGCTCGTTCTACCTTTCTCTGATCTTACTTGGGGCTTTACTGTTATTTTTCAACTTCTTGTTGCAGATTAGAGAGAGGGCATCTGAATTGGCTAAACTTGAAGCCCTAGATAGTGGGAAACCATTGGATGAAACTACGTGGGATTTGGTGAGTTAACTAAGTTTCATGACTTGCGTCAAAATTCAATATAGATAATATTTGACTTATTATGCTCTTCTGTCCTTCAGGATGATGTTGCTTCCTGTTTTGAGTACTATGCAGATCTTGCAGAATCCTTAGATGGAAAGCAAAGAACCCCTGTTTCTGTTCCATTGCAAACATTTAAGTCTTATGTTATCAAAGAACCAATTGGAGTTGTTGGATTGATTACGCCCTGGTATGATTACTGATATATAGACCAATCTCTTAATAGAGCTTTCTTGCTGTTGATAAATTTCTCTCTTATTTTTTGTTTTCCACTTTAGAAAATATTAGGAATGACCTTTCTTTATTAGATTTAAACGAGATGTTGACTTTTAATAGGACACAATGGAGAAAAAGGATTCATGTAGCCGACCCCACGTAGTGGGATAAAGGCTTGATGTTGTTGTTGTATTTTTTGTTTTCCACTGCTGAACCTCATAAACAAAGTGCTGTTTTAAGAATGGGTGACTTAAAAACAGCACTTCAGTCTATTTTTTCTAGTGCTAAAATGAACTCTGGACTTGGTACATCAGCTGGACGCTTTTTGATTGCAATGACAGCAGCTTTGGAGCAAGCAGCGGCAACAAACAACAAGTCAACAATAAGACAGCATCAAGGCTGGGTTAGAAAGCAGTGATCCACCAGCGGCAAGGCAGTTGGTTTTTTCAAGGCAGCAGCAAACAGGGTAATTGCAAGAATGCAAGGCAACCAGCAAGCAAGCAAAGTTAAATGCTACAGAGAGCAGAGCAAATGTACTCATGGAAGCCTTAAATAAAAATTGCTCTCTGCCAGCGAGTGTGAATGACATGAGAAATTGATCGAGGCATTATTGTCTTTGATCAAGGCATTATTGTCTTTGATCGAGGCATTATTGTCTTTTAAAACTACTTATAAGATGGTAACTTTGACAACTCCTTATGATTTGGCATTCAGGGCGGAAGCATTGCTTCCTCTCAAGGTGGAACTCCCATCTTTGCATCTCCGTACACTTCCAGTTGATAAGAAGGACAATGCCTACTTGTGACTAGAAGAGTTGGCTGTGCTAGATAAGGCTATAGTATCCAAACTCCGAACTTGTGGCTGAGTTAGGCAGATAGAAGAGGGAGAGGAAAAAGAAAAAGTACTGAGATTTTGATTGCTTTTTTTGAAGAATTTCCAACCTTTAAATAAAAAATTACAAAAGGGATAAACATAGTAATAGCTAACAAAATGGTTAAAAATTCTATCAATTATAGGAACTTAAATAAGTTCAAATTATTTGATTGATGTCTTATCATGCTTATGACAACATCCACTTTGATCTTAATAGTGTGATATGAGAATTACTATTTTCTATAATATTCATGGAGAAATTGCAATATTAAAATTTCAAAGAAGATGATCTCTTTAATCTTTTGATGATCTAATGCCCAAATTATTTTTATAGATGATCTTATTGATCTTTTACTAAATCCGATCCCCAGATCATAGGTAAATCCCTCTTTTTGTAAGATTTTATTCCTGCGATAGTATAACTTCAAGTGAGGGAATGTTGACTTTTAAAACCTCCCAATTATATTACTTTGTTGCTTGTCAATTGATCTGTTAAGAAGTTCCTTGGGTATTTTAGTTACTTATTGAGAGAGCTTTTTAGTTCATGGAGCTTGCGAAGCATTTCATCTTCAAAAATTTCCTGCAAATGTCCAAAAGTCATATGTTGGGTACTTGGGTGTACATGTTTGTTTTACTTAGTTCTATAATAATGTGCCATCTTTTCAACTTGCAAAAACTGTCGTGGCATTAATTTTTTTCCTTTTCTTGCTTGAATTGGCAATACGGCGAGTAGTGGCTATTTAAGCTCCTTCTGTAATGGAGACTTCTCCACTTGCGGCATCTCCTTGTCCATAGCTCTTTTGAGAAGGCAGTGTTCTCTTCCTTTTGGATGCTTTTGGGTAGTTGAACGCATGTTGTTGTGTATTGTTCACAGTTCTAACCACTTCTTGATTACCCTTGTTATGATGGAGTCAAACTTAATGACCAAGTTTCAGCATATCGTTAGATTTGATAGAAGTGTGTTGGAGATGGGTTGTATGTCTTGCTCCAAAGTTTTCTTTTGTGTCTACATATCACATTTCTTGCCCATGACAGGGAAAGCGTGGTTTTCCTTTCTTTTCAATATGGCAAATCAACATCAGCTGGAATTTTTGGCTTAGATTGATTAGTCCGCTTGCATGCCCCTGTTGTTATTTTGTTTTTCATCAGGACTTTGTTGTCCTTTTTCAATAGAAAAGCCTTTCTTTTGTGAGCTAGCATTGATAGGTCACTGATGTAGTACCATATACCAATTATGACTTTTGAGCTGTCAAAAATGACTTGGCATATGTCAAGCAGAACAAGTTCACGTATCATCTTTGATATCATTTGTGATTGCAAGCTTCAAGCAACACCAGACTATTGGAGATCAATCATTATCTCTGGCTTCTTTTGAATCCAACATAGCGAGTAAGGATTAAATCAAGCTATATTTCTAACTCTAATTTATACAGTTGATTGATAGAAATGAGTTTTTTCTTTTTTCTATTGATAGAAATGAGGTTGTTTTGTCTGCCTGTGTTGATGATGGCGTTGATCGCCTCTTTCTTAACTTGTATTCTTAGGTTGAACAACTCTTGTGCGATCATATTAGGGGATGACATTGTTAGTCTTCGGCATTTCCATCAAAGATGAATATTAGAGATATAGATGGGTTTGTTTTGTTGACTAAACTTAGCACGGTGTTGTCCACCACTGCCATAGTTGTTTTGCTCTCTCATCATTCTTTTCTTTCTCATGAAAGAGTTTAGGGTGCAGCATATAGCATTTTTCTTTCATATGTTCAAGTATCGAACAATAGTCACATAACTTACCAGTTAGGCAAGTGTATTAATTTTGTTGAGGAAGGGCCATCACCAATCTTATTTTCCTCATTAGTTTTGGTGAAAGAGGCTAGGTAGTAGACAGCCTAAACACTGCCGTTGCCAGGTCCCAAGTCCTGGATCATGAGAAAAGTGGAGGGTTGCTGAGGTACGTCGACAGCCAGCGTTAAAACTGCGAACAATAATGACATGAATCCTTGTAATGAAATTGTGTTAATGCATAGGGCACAGTCCCCTGAAAGCGAACGCGCTGTATGGCCTGAATACAGTGACAGAGTCGTGCAAGGCGCTCACCGGCGCCCGGTACTTTGCAGTGTTAAATAGGCAAGTGTTCCCACATCAAAACGGTGTTCCGCAAGGAAGCTAGTCCATGAAACTAAAATAGGATAGAACTGGAAGAGATTCTTCTTACAGAGAAAATAATGTAATTAAATAGATATGTATGATTCATAGGGAAGTTAAATATTTTGCTGCATTCAGGAAACTAATGGTGTTGAAGATAAGGCCTAAGGAAATTGATAATTTAGAATTTAAACTTTGAGTAGTTCGGGTAGGGAGTCTACATTAGAAATCGTGTAGGTGTTATTATAGATAAGAGTTTAGAAAGAAGATTAATGTTATAAAAATTAATTAGCATGGAGGATAGATAATGTATAGCTTTAAAATTGTTGTTGATGATAAGATTGTTAAATATAAGTGCTTAGCTCCATGCAAGTAGGTTGCGATATGAGCTTCTAAATTAAATTTTTGGAATGACTTTAAAAAGAATTAATGCAAAATTATACCTCTTAAGAAAGAAGTTTATTAGGAGGAATTTAAATCGACATGTTGGCTAGAGAGTAGATGATTTTAAAAAGCATTCCATGGAGGCCATGCGATTTGGAACGACGAATGAACAGGTCCAAGAGCATATTGGATTGTTGTTTAGCTTATCATTTTTAATTTCTAATACCTTATTTAAGAAAAGGTAATGAGCATCTCATCACTATAAAAATTGGATATAATACAAGCCCAGATTGACTATTTTCTTTTAGAAAATTAAAATCGTTTTAGATTGCCAAAGATTGTAAAGTTATCCGAGTGACAAATTTATGTAACCAAACATCGATTTTAGCTTTGGACTTAAGGATAAAATGACATAAAATAAAAAATAAAGTTTTTAAAACAATTTTCTAGCGATTAATGATGCGCATTTAAAGAATATTAAGCAAAAAATATTTTGAGAAATAAGATTTTAGATCTTAAGATTTTTCTGTCCATGAGGCATGCAATATTAATGTGGGAAAAAATGGCTAGTGATATTAAGAATATTGCAAAAAGATGTCCTTGAAATATCAAAGGGAAAAGCTCACCTATAGTAAAAATAGTTGGTGGGTGAATCTAAAGCTGCAAGAAAAAAATAAAAATAAGAGCTTTGTTATAAATATCTAGTTTAATTTAAAAATTCTGCATAATTGGGAAATATATAAAGATGCTCGTAAGGATGCTAGGAAAGCAATAGTGATGCAAAGGCACTAGCCTTTTATGATTTATATATAAATTAGATACTAAATTAGGAGAAGATATATGTATAATAGCTCACAAAAAGAAGGATAGTAAGAATTTAGTTCAAGTGAAGGTATTAAAGATGAGATCAAAAATACTTTACTTAGAAGATGAATATTCAACCAAAGAAATGGATTGAGATAA
>NW_021319615.1:43997-47330 GCF_001605985.2 Dendrobium catenatum
GATCAAACAGAGAAGGGAACGTCGTGGAAGGAGGGGATTGCTCTCTCTTCTCTCTGTCTGTCTCTCTCTCTCTATCTCTCTGTGAGATCGGGGAAGGTGGAGCTAGGGCAAGCCGACGGCAGGGCTGGCTTCGGCAGTGGCTTGGAGATCGTCGCGTGGGAAAGCCGAGAGCAGCGAGAGTGTCGTGGGGGAGAGTCGTGGCTTGTGGAGGGAGAAGCAGAGAGCGAATGGGAGCTTGTGGGTAGCGAACGGGAGAAGAGTTGTGAGAGAAGCCTCCATTCCTTCGCTATTTAACGACCTCTGTGGATGCTCGATCGAGGCCGGTTCACGGGAATAACGGAGAAGTGATCGCGGTTTCAGCGGGATTTCGGGGATTTGGACGGCTTCTCGATGGATACGAGGATTCCAACCGGGATTTCAGGGATTTAACGCAGCAGAGTTCGTGGATCTGATGGTTTACAGGTATGTATGTGGGATCTCTATTTTTCTTTCCCTTTTGGTCTTTACACGGAGGTCAACACTCGTCCAAGTGAATCTACCCAGTTAAGTAAAAGACAATAATTAGTATACCTTTTGGATGAATTAGACATTGGGGTCGAAACCTAAGCTAAATTACGAAATAAGTTTTCGTTCTTTTACAATAATAAACAGTGACCACTGGTTGCAGTTGAGTGGATACTGATTTATTCTTTTTTAGACAAGATCTTTTGCATGTCATTTTATTAGTAAATTTAGTAATTATCTGTATCTTTGATCTACAGTCTTGATTCATGGATGCTTGAAATAATATGAAGGGTTGTGTTTTCTTTGAAGGTGTCTATGGACAATTAACATATGCCTTTAGTCATGGGCCTGTAACATCTATGACACATTTTTACCGAGACATGATTAATCTATAGTTCTTTTCTTTTGCCCTTAGGAAGAGGTGGAAGACTTCTCCTTCCTTCCAAATCAACTCCGGTAACCTCTCAACGACGAAATCAACTCCAGGAGACATTCGCGAACAGCCAACAATCTGCCCTGGTTTGAACTATGTGAACAGTCGTCCACGCAGTCTCCGGGGAAGCCTTCAAACAGTGCCCATAATCTGCCTGTCTCTTGATGTAGATCCTGTAATATTGGATTCCCGACCCGAAAACCTCGAATTCGAACTGCCGACCCAGTAATTTTCGTGTAGTTTTGGGTTGAAACCCGAAGGTGATGTCGGGTTTAGGTACCGAAAAAGTTTGACCCGTTTAGCCAAAAAACGGAAGGTCGGGTGTTCGGGTTTACGACCTAACGAGTGACGGTGGTCAACCCAATAAATCGTTTTATTTAAAAAAAAATTGAATTTTCATACCCCGCTCGCCTTCCCTGCCTGCCTCCGCCTGGTCCGCTCGCCGCCTGCCCCCCACGCCCGCCACCGCTCGTTCGCTCGCTTACACTACGCACGCGCGTCCGCGGGACTGCCGCGTCGCTCGCCTGCCGCCTGCCCTTGTTCGCTTGTCTCGCATCCGCGTTATGCTCAACGCATCTGCGTCGCCCGCCCGCTGCCCATCCGGCTTGCACGCCAGCCTGCACCTGTGCACCGCTCGACTTCGCGTGACCCTAAACCCTAAACGGGTCGGGTCGGGGTTACCCGAACCCGAAGCGGGTCAGGTTCGGGTTTCGAAATTCGACCCGTTTATAAAACCGGGTCGGGTTGACCCGAACTCGAATAAAGCCGGGTCAATTACGGGTCGGGTCGGGTTCGACCCGTAACCCGAAATTGACAGGTCTAGTCCGGAGCAGTTTGGACAGCAAATCCACCCTCCAGAAAGGCTTGGACAGCAACGGCGACCTCCGGAAAGGCTTGGACAGCAGTCTTCCTCGGGAACATCTTGGACAGCGGCTTGGACTACAATTTGGAGCACTAGGACAACCCGGGTAGGGTAAAATCCTAAAACTTAGTGAAACCTAGGGTCTTCCAAGGTCATTGATGTGTTGTTGACGTCCCCAAATCATAGGTCCCTTGGAAACTTCATTGGTTTGCTTTCCCTAAACCTATGTGCGCTGCTCTCTCCGCAAAACAGTGGAGATCCGGTGATTTCCGTTTGTTTGCTCTCTTGTGAGAGTCAAAGAGGCATGCCAACGCGTATAGGGGTGTTGGATCGGTATCCAACATCTCACAAATGCATGTAATAGCATTCATATTGTGTTTAAACTGTCGCCTATAACAAACCTAGGTTTCGTTGTCATAGCGCCCAAATTTGGAAGCTATGCATTTGGCCAAATCAATTGCATCGTGCTTAGAATTTAGATAATGCCAAAATTGATCTAAATAAAATAGCGTAGGTCTCTTTCTCTAAGGATTGCATGCTTTTAGAATTATTGGGAGACCATACAGCATGTTCATTTGATTTATAGGACAATCTTGTGGTAAGTGTGGGTTTCCAAAGACCCATAAGCCACCCCTTATGTGCTTTTGAATTACTTCAGCATGCTTTGCATCTCTTAATTCTCATGGATAAGAATGATGGTAAATGATCCTCTAGCATGCAAACTATACAATTTTTGTGTCATGACAAAATTGATATAAACTTTGGAGAGTTTGCATGTAAGAATTGATAGTCTCTACAAGTTAGTGAATGTGAATGTGTTTGGTTGGAAACAATATCACTAACAATCGATCTTTGTGGGGTTTCTGATAAACTTAAATCAAATTTAGATTAAAAAATGTAAAGCCCAACATAGGATAGTTTAAGCACCAATAAATGTCCCTTAGAATCAAGTGCTCCTACTTCACCTCCTCTGACTCTCATTCCAAAATCTAATTCCTAGTTGATCACCTCTTCCTTGAAATTCCTAAAGGGCGAAAACTTTTAAACAAGACTTTCTTGGTTTTTAAACAAAAATTAAACTTTAGCCAATATTTGAATGACTCTCAAAAGAAAAAAAAACACTAGTTTAATCAAAAGTTTTCCCAAATCAAAACTTGGGATGTAATTAATCATAGGGGCTTGCCCCTATGGGACGTCTGTACCCCAGAAATAAGTAAACCCCACTCGACCAAACATCGAGTGGGGGAATCTCTGTTAAAAATTGTAAATTTTATCATTGAGTCCATAAGGAAATGATATTTTTATCCTCCGGGGTAGTATATCATCATTCTTATGCCGTACTCGATTATAAAGTATGCAATCCGTTTGAGGATACCAAAATTCTCCAACATGCTAGCATGCTTTAAATGTGCTAGATGCATTCTAGGAGCCTAATTTAACTTGTCCTTAGTCGTTTGCATTCATAACATCATTTAGATAGTTTTATTTTCTGTTTTACTTTTGCTGTCCAGAAAATTCTGCAGTAGTTTCTTCA
>NW_021319615.1:47430-55530 GCF_001605985.2 Dendrobium catenatum
AGTCCAAGTACAAGTCATCCGTCGTTCTCTTGAGTTCAAAACAGGCCCAAGTATGGTTCATTTTCACCCGAAATTTCGGCAGCCTTCCAGCGTCTCCCCCGTTTAAGGGAAAACTACGGAAAACTGAGCCTTTCCCACCACGCTAAGAAAAGCATTTATGGTAGGTAAACCGCGGCCGTGTAATTTTTGATCCCCCACCACGCTAAGAAAAGTGTGTATGGGTATTTTTGAAAATATTTTGTAAGAAAAGCAGTTTTTCCCCGCGAGCGGGTACTTATGGGTATCCTCGCTTCGTCTTACGCATCGCACCGGGTTCCCATCCCACCACGCTAAGAAAAGCGTGTATAGGCGGGGAAATCCGTGGCATACGAACTTCGAAGAAGGGATTAGGTGATTACCCGCTTCGTCGCAAGCAGGGTTCGCCGACCCACCCTGCCGCCTTCTCTCGTCGTTTGGTGCGATCGCTCAAGCTGCCGGCATCATTCAGATGCCAAGCCCTCAAAGTCAGCCGTTTACTTCAATTTGTCGCTGATATCCTCTTCCTATCACAAAGTCTGGGACAAAGAACTGCTGTAGTTCTTTTCTTTTGCCCTTAGGAAGAGGTGGAAGACTTCTCCTTCCTTCCAAATCAACTCCGGTGACCTCTCAACGACGAAATCAACTCCAACAGACATTCGAACAACAAAATCTACTGTTTGGAACATGTGAACAGCAGTCAACGCAGCTTCCGGAGCTTCAAAAGTGCAAACTGCTGTCCTGAGTAGACCTGTCAATATTGGGACCCGAGACCCAAAAAACCCGATTCGAACATGACCCGGAATTTTCGGGTTTGGGTTGACGCGAACCCGAAGCGGGTTGGGTTAGGTCCAAAAATTGACCCGTTGCAAAAAACGAGTCGGGTTCGGGTTGACCCGACGGGTCGGGTCAACCCGAAAACCCGTTTATTTTAATTTTTTTTTTTTTGAATTTTCATACCCGCTCGCTGCACCGCCCTGCCCCGCTGGCCGCTCGCCGCTAGGGGTGCAAAGAGTCGAGTCGAGCTCGAGCCAGGGGGTGTTCGAGTCGAGCCTGATAATCAAAGACCCGAGCCTCGAACTCGAGTCAGAGCTCAAAATCCGAGCTCGAGGTCGACTCGTCGCATCAAATCGAAGCGCTCGTCAGGCTCGCTATCGAGCCTCGTCGTCGCGCCTCTGCTCGGGCAGCGCCGGTGCACCGCTCTGACCGCGTCCCGTCGAAAATCGAGCCCGTCGTCGACGCTCTCGCACCTGCTCCCGCAGACAAAGCTCGCGTGACCGCGTCCGACCACCGAGCACGATCCCGCTCGCGCCTCCCGGACGCAAACCCGCGGCGACCGCGTCTGATCCCGTGCACGCGGCGTAGCCGCATCCGGCTCCCGCCTCCCGCTTGGCGAGCTCGCTGGCCCAACCGCGGTCTCCGCAGACGCGATCCGAGTAGGCTCGACGAGCCAACGAGTCGATCATCCAGTGCTCGAGCTCGTTTAGCGTTCGAGCTCGAACTCGTCGTTCGAGCTCGATAAGCTCGCTTGTCGAGCCCATTAACGAGTGAGCCCGAGCCGGCTTGACTCGGTTGCACCCCTACTCGTCCGCTGACCCCACGCGCGTGCACCATGCACCGCGTCGGCTCGTGCACCACACGCGTCCGCTGGGACTGCGGTCGCTCGCTGCGGCTATGCCGCTGTGCTCGCCGCACCGCGTCGCCCGCCGCTGCACCGTGCACGCCAGCTGCACCTGTGCACCGCTCGACTTCGCGTGACCCTAAACCCTAAACCGGTTGGGTCGGGTTGACCCAAACCTGAAGCGGGTCGGATTCGGGTTTCGAAAACCGACCCGTTATATAAAACGGGTCGGGTTGACCGAACCCGAATAAAGCCGGGGTCAATATTAGGGTCGAGGTCGGGTTCGACCCGTAACCCAAAATGACAGGTCTAGTCCGGAAAGTTTGGCAAAATCCACCCTCACAGAAGAGGTTTGGACAGCAAGCGACCTCCAGAAAGGCTTGGACAGTAGTCTTCCTCGGGAACATCTTGGACAACGGCTTGGATTACAATTTGGAGCACTAGGACAACCCGGGTAAGGTAAAATCCTAAAACTTAGTGAAACCTAGGATCTTCCAAGGCCATTGATGTGTGGTTGACGTCCCCAAACCATAGGTCCCTTAGAAACTTCATTGGTTTGCTTTCCCTAAACCTATGTGCGCTGCTCTCTCCGCAAAACAGCGGAGATCCGGTGAGAGTCAAAGAGGCATGCCAACGCGTATAGGGGTGTTGGATCGGTATCCAACATCTCACAAATGCATGTAATAGCATTTATATTGTGTTTAAACCGTCGCCTATAACAAACTTAGTTTTCGTTGTCATAACGCCCAAATTTGGAAGCTATGCATTTGGCCAAATCAATTGCATTGTGCTTAGGATTTAGATAATGCCAAAATTGATCTAAATAAAATAGCGTAGGTCTCTTTCTTTAAGTATTGCATGCTTTTAGAATTATTGGGAGACCATACAACATGTTCATTTGATTTATGGGACAATCTTGTGGTAAGTGTGGGTTTCCAAAGACCCATAAGCCACCCCTTATGTGCTCTTGAATTACTTCAGCATGCTTTGCATCTCTTAATTCTCATGGATAAGAATGATGATTAATGATCCTCTAGCATGCAAACTATACAATTTTTGTGTCATGACAAAATTGATATAAACTTTGGAGAGTTTGCATGTAAGAATTGATAGTCTCTACAAGTTAGTGAATGTGAATGTGTTTGGTTGGAAACAATATCACTAACAATCGATCTTTGTGGGGTTTCTCATAGATCCTCAAAGGTCTATGTCATAGACCCCATAATGTCTATGACCAACCAAATTCATGATTGATCTTATCACTAAATTTAGAGCACACAAGTGGTAATCATCGTTAGTTTACATCCACCACATTTGGGATTTGAAAATTAACCAAATGGGCTTATTTAACCTTGAAGTGGGCTTGAGATCTGATATGGGCCCTCAAAGGCCCATAAGCCTTTATGCTCAAGTTTACCTAACTCCAGTTGTATGAGTTTCCAAATCCAATCATTGAATCAAAATGATCAAAATCCTTAGAGATTGGAACCTCGCATCAATGTTTTAGTAAATCAAATCCTATCAAAACGGATCTTTAGGACCTTCCTAGAAAACCTTTGATCACCATTCATGACAAAATTGATTGGATTGTTCTTAGAGACTTGAGGTGTGTTTTCATGCCTTAACATGAGTCAAAATCATATTTTCTAGATCTCTTGCTAGGATCACTAAACTTCCGAGTTTCTAGATCATGCAAAAATTGATCTAGCCTTAAGAAATCATTCTTCCCTCTCCTGATTGAGTCCAAAACACTCATGATGAAATGGGGAATTCTCTTTCTCATGCACATCTACTTCCAAGTTTGATGCTTAGAACTTCCTCAAAGTTCTAAGCTCTATGTTGCATGAGTTCCCACAAGTAAAGAGCTTGCTTCCAAACACTCTTTTCCCTTTCATGTGAAGTATTTTGGAGCCCCTCTAAATCTCCAAATGTTGAGACAAAGTCAATAAAAAATAGTTTGCCCATCCTTTTCATGCATGCTCATTTGGGATCTTTCAAGTCTTCAAACATATCATTGCATGAATCATTTGGAGCTTGGGGCCGAATCCTAAGCTACCTCCATTTGTTGAGTCACAAAATCAACAAAGGAGTATCTATCTCCATTCACTTGATTTCAACTAGGTGAATGATCCTATCTCTTTGAATACAAATATTCAAAGAACATCCTTGAAATTTTGTAACTCTCAAGTTACATATTCTTCCTTCAACCCCAAAGTTGTAGGAAATTTATCAAATCATTTATTCGTTGGAACACAAACCAATGAGTAATTTTCTAGATATATGACTCAAATCCTAGTCTTCCTCATTTGCTTAACTTAAGCTTGAGCAAATGCTCGTCTTTCTTTGAGTACCAAATGCTCAAAGAAACTTCACCATTTATTTAGCCTAAATCAAGTAAGTGGTCCTCCCTCCTTGAACATCAAAATGTTCAAGAAATAATCACCAACGTGCAATTCACAAGTTACATTTCATTTATCCTTTCCTACAACTCAAAAGTTGTAGGAAACTATCTCATTATCTAAAGACTCCAAATTATGAGGATGTGCGTGCCCTCTTTAAACACCAAATGTTCAAAGAATGTTCATGGGGTTGTAGCTTCCAAGTTGCATTCCTTTTCCTTCATCCCTCCAATCCAAATTGGAGGAATGAATCTCCCCTCTATGGACAACAAATGTTCAAAGGACTTTCATTGATTTGCAACCTCTAAGTTGCATTTTCTTCTCTTTTCTACAAGTCAAGATTGTATGAGAGTATTTAAATCCGTCTTCATGCTCTCAAACCCAGGTTGGGAGAATGAATTCCCCTCTTTGGACACCAAGCGTTCAAAGAAACTCCTCCAATTTGCAACCTCTAAGTTGCACTTTGGGCTACTTCTTTTCCTACGAGCCTAAATTGTAGGAAATCTCCATATTCCCCTTCATTTTCCTAGCTTCAAATTAGGCAAATAAATTTGTTTCTTTGAACATCAAAAGTCTAAGGAATATTTATGGATTTGGAACCCACAAGGTGCATGTTCTTTCCCTCATTTCTACAACTCAAAAAGTTGTAGGAATTCCTCTCATCCTATTGACTCAAATTGGGTGGGTGAATGTCTCTTTCTTTGAACACCAAATGTTTAAAGAAAATCTTCTACTTTGCAACCTTCAAGTTGCATTTCTCCCTTTCTCCTCTACAAACCAAATTTGTAGAGACATTTCCTCTCTTTCTACAACTCAAAAGTTGTATGAAAATCTCATTTATTCAACCCATGTTGAGTGAATTAGACACATGAAAATCATATATTTGTTGAATCAAAATCAACAAGTAGTCCAATCCAAAAATCATTTATTTGTTGAACCAAACTCAACAAATAATTTCATATTAAGCAAAGGAGTCAAACTCCTAGCTTGTTCCCAACTCTCCTCCAACTTCAAAGTTGTAGGAGATTTTTCCTCTCTTTAGCTCCAAAAGTTAGAGGGAGTTCTCCAACATCTAGCCCAAAAGCTAAATGTTGAATTCATACTTTCTATTCTTAGCTCCAAAAGCTAAGGAGAATCCCTCAACATGTAGTCCAAAAGCTACATGTTGGACACCTTTCTTAGACCTAAAATCTAAGTAATCACTTTCATTCAACCCAAATTGAATGATTTTCCTATGACATTTAAAATGCTAAACATATAGATGTCCCTTAGGAATTATCCAATATGTTGAAATTTATCCTACTCTATTGGATGGATTTCACCAAGTCCTAAGTGAAACCCCTTAGGCATGTCTATCTTACCATATTAGATAGATATTTCTCTTATCCAAATACTAAGATAACTCTAAAAATACCTAAATATTATTTAGGTTTCTTTTGATACAATGATCAATCATCTCCCTTAAAAGGCGGGATACCTACATCATTGTATCTTAGAATTCATAAGTAACAGGCTTGCCCAAAAGCAAGCAGTGGTTACTTTATGGATTCTTCATAACCCTCTTAAATATGAAACATTTAAAAATCAAATAAAATTTTTAAGTCACAAACAACTTAAAGTGAACCACCCTTGGATAAAGATTAAATATCTTCATTCCAAAATAAAATCAAACACCCTTAGTATGACATGCTACACAAGCCTCACACACTTAAGTGCACAGCTCTTTAGGCATGCTAGGATTAGGATTTTTTCTTTTCTGCTCATATGTTTGATGTTGTGGTGTGATTGCCCTGGGATTGTCTGTGTTGTGGGCACTTGCCCTTAAGTAAATATTGTAGAAATATACTTGTTCTTTTTGCAAAAAGGATTCATGTAGCCGACCCCACGTAGTGGGATAAAGGCTTGATGTTGTTGTTGTTGTTGTATACTTGTTCTTTTTGCAGGTGGCCATATCTAAAAGGGGGATGCTCATAAATAATAAAGGTGTGATTGCCCTGGGATTGTCTGTGTTTGTGGGCACTTCCCTTAAGTAAATATTGTAGAAATATACTTGTTCTTTTTGCAAAAAGGATTCATGTAGCCGACCCTACGTAGTGGGATAAAGGCTTGATGTTGTTGTTGTTGTTGTATACTTGTTCTTTTTGCAGGTGGCCATATCTAAAAGGGGGATGCTCATAAATAATAAACTATGCTTGCATGACATGTGCTGCTTAAAACCCCCCAAAGATATGGCCAATAGGGTAGAAGCATGTTTAAGTCTCTTTTCTTTTCGAATATGTATTTGATAGAATTGTAATTATATCAAACTTGTGAGGTACAGAGCAAAAGAATGAAGTGGACTAGAAGGATGTACCTGTCAGAGGTAAAGCCCAATGTCCATTCAAAAGTCAAGAGCCTGAAGAACCCCCCCCCCCACACACACACAAGTGGAGTCTGTAATTTTAACTGGGTTGTATAATGGCAAGCAACTCAGTTGCCAAATCTGGTTGTAATAATGTGGACTCTATTTACATTCCTTGCATTTGATATATATACAAGCATGTTTTGATTGTTTACTTGATTGTGCAATAGAAAAGCATGTCTTTTTCTTAGGTTTCTTCTCTTGTTTGTTTGGGTGTGGCCTGGACTGTGATGCGGTAGGCTCTTAGGACAAAAATAAAATTTTTACTCATTAAAGTGTTATCAATCTAAAAATTGATTTAGGCTCTACTATTTTCTAACAAAAAAAAAACTTGTATGGCTCCCTTCAAGGAGCCAAGTTTTCCAAAAACTTAAAACAATCATGCATAGCCCAACTGTACTACATATAGAAAGTCCTCACTTAAGGATTAGATAACAAAAGTCTTTTTCTTTATGAGTCAGCATATGCATACCTACATGCATAGGCATCTTAGCCTCAAAGCTAAGTTATAAGTCCTACATTCTAAATAAAAACAATCATCCATTATACATTTGTATTGAGACCAAGACACATGGTTTTAAAAACGATTAGGAGGGTTTAGCTAGTAGTCCCTTCAAGGAGGGACATTAAATCCAGAGGTCGGGCAGGCTATATCTCTTGTGAGGTGTAGTTTGTAAGTCCTTTGTACTCGTTAGATTTAGGTTCGAGGCACTACCTATCGGTTGTCCTCACCTTAGTTTTAGGGTCCGAGGCATTGGTTGATTCCAAATCATCCTATATGCCCTTACTCGGGCAATTCATCCAACATGTGTTGTTGGAATGTATGCCCCAACTTTTTAATTAAAAATATCAACTTAAATCAAATTTAGATTAAAAAATGTAAAGCCCAACATATGATAGTTTAAGCACCTCTAAGTGTCCCTTAGAATCAAGTGCTCCTACTTCACCTCCTCTGGCTCTCATTCCAAAATCTAATTCCTAGTTGATCACTTCTTCCTTGAAATTCCTAAAGGGCGAAAACTTTTAAACAAGACTTTCTTGGTTTTTAAACAAAAATTAAACTTTAGCCAATATTTGAATGACTCTCAAAAGAAAAGAAAATAACTAGTTTAATCAAAATTTTTCCCAAATCAAAACTTGGGATGTAATTAATCATAGGGGCTTGCCCCTATGGGACGTCTGTACCCCAGAAATAAGTAAACCTCGCTCGACCAAACATCGAGTGGGGGAATCTCTGTTAAAAATTGTAAATTTTATCATTGAGTCCATATGGAAATGATATTTTTATCCTCCGGGGTAATATATCTTCATTCTTATGTCGTACTCGATTATAAAGTATGCAATCCGTTTGAGGATAGAAAAATTCTCCAACATGCTAGCATGCTTTACATGTGCTAGATGCATCCTAGGAGCCTAATTTAACTTGTCCTGAGTCGTTTGCATTCATAACATCATTTAGATAGTTTTATTTTCTGTTTTCCTTTTGCTGTCCAGAAATTTCTGCAGTAGTTTCTTCATTTTACATAAGCATATTTCATTGTTTAAGTACTGCCATCATCACCTTAACATCCATAATAATCTAGGCCACTTATACAATTGACTTAACTTGCTGTTCACTAAATTTCTACACCTAGTAGTAGCCTTTTGGGTGAATTTTAGGTAGT
>NW_021319615.1:59012-61627 GCF_001605985.2 Dendrobium catenatum
TTTGGCAGAAAGAATATCATATCCTTTTACATGTGCATGCACAAGAATATCGGCCATATCCCGTTTAATATCGTTCAGTATCATATCCTTTTACATCCTACAAATTTAAAAATTTCCAATATTGCCATGATCGCCACAAGCAGATTATGGCCAACTGACAGGTTAAAGAGAAAAAGCCTACTTTTCCCTACCAATATCATCCATCCTCTAAATGCCAATCAAAGCCCCATCATGCATACATAAATTCAACTCATAATTTCCTTGCAAAATGAAAGGATGGATCAGAGCATCATCTATCTGTAAACCAATAGCATTTCTCACTCAATTCACCTTAATTTCTAACTGCATCTGTTTTTTTGGAACAGATGCAGTTATTTTTGCTCTTGTGTGTACTAACATTTCAGAAAAATTGAACTCCAAACTACGAAGACTTCAAATCAAATTCAACATGAAATACTTTGTGAATTAAAGCTTGTATTTTTCTTTGAATTAAATTTGAGAGTGAGTGATTGTAATTGAGTGAATAAATACATACACACTTAAAGAGATTTTTAAAAATTTGTACTGATCGTACGGGACGATCAAATAAGTTATCTCCTCAGAATAGCAATGGAATGAACAGGAGTTGAAGAAAATTTTCTAAGTCCTAATCGTCCAGGACCAATATTTAATCGTCCCATGACGAAATGTTCTCTGGAAAATTTTCGTTCAGACAAAATTTATATTCATTCCAGGATGAGTTGCTATTTGGAGAAATTTCGTCCAGACGAACTCAAATTCGTCCCAGGACGAAATGTCATCTGGAAAATTTTTGTTCAGACGAAATTTATAATCATGCTAGGACGAGTTGCTCCCTGGAAAAATTTCATCCCGACGAACCCATATTCGTCCCAGAAAGAAGTGAACCGACTCTCAAATTTTGGCGACATTCTGCAGTTTTTAGGAAAAGCAGGGGGTTTTTCCATGACTTGTGATGTTTGGGTTATTGTGGAAATTTCTTTAAGTGTCCTTTTGTATTCCCCCTTTCATACCTATTAGGAAGTCCTAGGATTTGGTTGTCAAGTCTTGTTTTCGTTTGTCGAGTCAAATCTTGTTGTGAGTCTTGCAAGAATTGTGAGTCTAAATGTTTAGGTTGTGAGTCTTGTAATTTTTTTTTTGAGTCTCAAAAGTCTTTTTGTGAGTCCAAGTCGAGTTTTTTGAGTCTTTTTTGAATCATTTAAAAAATGGAAAATAACAAAAAGATGGATTCATTCATGGAGGAAAACAATCCTCATGTCCCTCTTCCACTGGACAGATGGGTTCCAACTGAAGGTGATTCAACTAATCCGCTTCAAGACCGATTATACAAGCTTCAATATCACGTGTTCTTATGTGATCAAAAATTCGAGAAGTGTAAGAGATATCTACAAAGGCAGTTCGAGAATGAACAGGAAGAAATTTTAAAGAAATTTGAAGATAAGATCAAAGAGCTGGATGCACCGTCTTCACCTCCTCAGAAGAAACAAAAAGCTAATTCATCGGGAGATGAGTTCTCAAGAAGGGGAGTCTGATGTAGGCAAAATGGGGGTCAACTCAAACCCAAAATAAGTTTGTTTTGACTTCCCTTAAGCTTACAAGCTCAATAAAATTTGAGCTGAAATTGAGCTCATTTATGAGCTAGTCTTTAGTTCATTTATTGAAATAAGGGTTAGCTTATTATTAGCTAAGTTTTAGTTCATTAGTTATCTTAATTAATGTAATTTTTATTTTAATTTTTATCTTAAATTAAAGTTTGTCTCTTGGCTTTTGGAATTCCAGGATGGTTTGTTTTCCCGTGCCTTGGCTCCTTGGCTTCCTCGGTTGGCTCCTTGGTTCCCACGGTGGCTGCTGGTTTTCCGAGCAGGGGGGGTCTTCCCGTGGCTTTTGGCACCTCGGTTCCATGCGGTCCCTTTGGTTCCCGTGGTTGCTCCTTCGGTTCCTAGGCTGGGCTGTTTTCCCGTGAAAAGCAGGGGGCTTTTCCGTGGCTTGTGATGTTTGGTTCTTGTGGAAATTTATTTAAGTGTCCGTTTGTATGCCCCCTTTCATACCTATAGATATGAGGGATTTAGTCATGTTTTAAAGAGATATATATGAATTTTTGGAAAAAGAAATCCTTGGGATTTTCTTCGAGAAGCTTGCGAGCTTTCTTCTTTTTCATCTTCCACCTCTTTGGAATGCGAGCTCTTTCCACCCTTCGTCTTGGCTTCTGATCTCTTTCGTCTCTCCACAAGTTTACACCCCATCTGTATCCTTCTTCTCTTAAGTAAAGCAAGTTTAGAGTGTCGAGTCAAGTTTGTAAGAGTTATAATTTCTGTAAGAGTCTTTGTTTGTAAGTCTTTTAATTCATAAGAATTTCTATTTGAAATGCAAGAATTTGCTCCTCTTATTTTTGTAAGATCAGAGTGTGTCATCTACTCATTGTGGGCAGAGGTCCTCGGGTCCCCCATCCCCCGGATTTTTGCTCGCATCAAATACCTATGCTGTTACTAAATGCCAGATAACACGTATCATCTACGTATCTGATTGACGACTAGCCTTAATCGAAAGTTTTCTTTCATTATCAGGAGGGGTAGTTAACTATAGGGGCTTGCGCCTAT
>NW_021319615.1:61727-75621 GCF_001605985.2 Dendrobium catenatum
ATGTACACCAGCTGATAATGAACATATCTCAAAGATGGAGAAGAATCAGGACCTCGGTGACATTCAGCCTTTCACAGTTCATGATAGCAACAGTTTTTTATGAGATCGCACGCGTCATTTTCATGCTCAGAATGAAAGCCAAAAGGGTCTTTTCTCATAGTTCTCTTGATATCCATAGACGCTATCATTCAAGACCTGCACGATCAATGCTTAGGTAAAACAGGCGTACCTGTGAAAGAGAAAGCGTGAGAAAAGCAGGTGGGGAGAAAGAAGGGCAGCGCCGCTCTTCCCAAGCACCGACCGTTCCACAATAAAGATGACAGAAATTACTATTCGATCTCGAGCATGACTTCTCCCTTCGAAATCCCTATGGATGCAATCAAGATAAGTAAAACTTTTTTTACCTTCTATAGTTTGATGTCCTTGTAATCCTTACAAACTAAAATATAACGTGTGACTTACATTTTTGATTATCTTGACACAATGCCAAACTATCTTGAGAAATTCACAAGTTCTTCAATTTTCAGACATTGATTACTTAAATTTTGAATTATGGATCTATTTTTTTTTTTATTATGGATCTGATGTAACAGGTATTTCTTCATAGTTAAAGAAGAAATAAATTTCTCATTTTATTGTAACTGTTGTCGATCTATATAAGCAAACATGTTTTCCACCGCAATTTAGTCCAAACGTTTGAAATTGCTTAGTAAATAACTTTGATGATCTGTCGATATGCTCGCCCATTTCACTTAACGAGTGTTCTTCCTCTTCGCGTCAAATTGAATTGGGTCTATTGCACCATCGCTCGAGGTTTCTTTCTGCCCTCCCGATCAAATTGCTTAGGTATGTCGTCCATCACTCTAAGGGTGCGTTGGTGAGGACTGCAATTGTCGGTAAAGCAGGTTGAGAAATTATTATACCAAAAAAGTTGCTTTTATGGAGTTGTTGTAAAAAATACTTACATTTAGCATAAGTTGCTTTACGATCTAAGAGTGCGTTTGCGTCAGATCGACAGGAAGTTTCTCGGGACTTGGAGATATGTAAGGGCTCGGGTACATAGCTTATTCGGTCCAAGGAACGCGCAAGATGGAGATACTTGACGAGGAAGTAGGCAGCAAAGAATAAACAGCCTAACGGTCGTAGCAGAAGCAACGCACCCCGGCTACAGCAGCTTCTATGGCATCATCACGAAATGACATCGTCGACAATAGAGGGAGACCAGAAACTGAATCGACTCACTCTCGGCACGAGTGGGGCATATTGTAAGGATAGTATTTTGCCGGCTATCTGAAAACAACGCGAAAAGTGAAGCGAACCGCAGGACAGCAATGAAAGGATCGAGGGAGCAGTTGTGAAGGGTTGGTTAAGAAATTTTACGTAGTTGGTATCTACGCACAAATATCGGAAAACATATTATTCTACACCGATGCTTGTTATATAGAAAGCAAAGCAGCAATGTGAAAACTCGTCCAAACATACGCCTAGAGTAAGCACAATTTTCTTCTTCTTGCCCCAATTTCAATCTCCTCTCACAAATGATTTCTCCCTCTCGAAATCCTAAGCGATCGCAATCAAGATAGATAAAACTCCTTACCTATCTCATGATTTCTCCCTATACCGAAAGCAAAATCAATATCTGTTCCTATATATTGGGTCATACTCATATTCGGAAGATAACAGTCGGGAGAGCCTTCTAATAGTCCGAACATGTAAGAGATTATAGACATAAAAATATGATGAACGAAAGGCCCTGATCAATGGTAATCCATGAATTCTTTGGTTCATTCATAATGGTAGCATATTACCAATATTGGTGGGGTACATCAGTAATGTGAACTCCGAGAAGGACTAGCAAAGTTTGGGTGTTCCAAAATATCCAAATATCTCAAGTTCAGAAAGATGATCTTAATAAAGAATAATCTAAAAGGTTCGACTTAAACTTGCATGCGCTGAGTTGTGCCCTAATAAGGAACTTCTATTGACATGATTAACAAAGAGGAAGCTGCCTGTTTATAAAGAATCCCCCGATTCTCCAGTCATAATTAGAGCGGTGGTTCCAACTTAGAGATGCCATTGAGTTGGATGAAATGATAAATACTATGGATGATAATGAGCAATGGAAGGGAGTATTGGTCCCATGGACATGGAGTCGTCCGGGATGGTTTATCATATACAGATCGAGTTAATCAGGCGTATACTCATAGAAGTGTAGCATTGAAATTCTTGGGCAGATGAGAAAGGCAACTACGAGAAGACCAAGATTAAGCAATAGTTGTGAAATAGAACTCCACAACCAAAAGTAGTTGAGCGAGGAAGAAAGCTTGAGAGTTATAAAGAGGAATTTGCAACTTAGAAAAATGCTAATCACATGCAATAAAAGAAAAGACCACAAATTTAATCATTTGAACATTCCTTCTTGATGAAATGAGCATCATAATGAAAGAACTGCCTTGGGAAACTTTTTGTCTAATAGTCGTATTGGTAGGTACAGGAGCTGGCAATCTTAAAAAAAAAAAAAGTAAAATAAAAAAAGGCTAGGAAATATTGTTTGTCAAACAATGAATGTTGGAGATCGCTCACATCTTCCAGATCTAGAATACTTCTAACAAAGCTAGAAGGTCAACAGAAGTGGATGAGATAGTCGTAACACCATACATCAAAAGATGTCACCCAGCCAAAAAGTCAAAGCAATTATAATTCTGGAACTATTAAAGCCTTGTAGGGATAAAGAGTGTCTCGTACTACTTATAAATTGCAATGGCAAGCCATCCCGGTATTCACTGTTCGTGGATTGAGGCAATATCTACCTCTCAAGATCGAGTCTACCATCTCTTCAATATTGTTGTTCAATACGAATTAAACTAAAGAAGAAATGATCTTCTACGACTTGAAAGAGATTGAAGCTCGTTTGATCGAATATTAGACTTCAAGCTCAACAATACTTTAGAATCCTTACAAAAGCAAAAATGACTAGGGCCGCATGATAGAATGGTTCGTCCTGAGAGCTTTCAAGACCGGTGAGCTTGTTTCGGTTCGTCCGAAGACTCTAATCCCTCCCGCGCCTTGGCGGTATTTGGATCATATGGGAAGGAACCTTTCATCATTGAATAGGGTATGAAGCGAGGTGCCATAATAAACTTATAGACTGCAATGGTCAAACCTATGGCATCAATTAATGGTCAATGATTAAAGAATACCCAATACATAAAAGAATGTTATGTATAGAAAATATGGCAATACTAGACAAGAGTCTTCCAAATTCTCTCATAAAGTACATTGAGCACAATTTTTTATTCTCATAAGGAGAAAAATAACATTCCTCCCCTTCTTGAAAAGACGAGCGCTAAATTTATTTCTGCATGCAATGCTTGATAAATTCATTCTTCCGAAAAGGTCGGGAGGTAATTTTTTATCGCTCCCTTTACCAAAAAAATAAGGAGTTTTAAAAATTTTATGCTCATAAACATAAGGGTTTGAGCTAAAACATATTGGTTCAATAAGCCTAAGGTCGAACCTTGAAAATCTTCTAAGCTCACAAACCTAAGGGTCGAGCTAAATCACAAAGTTCAACAAGCTAAGGGCCGAACTTTGAAATCTTTTACGCTCATACCCGAGGGTCGAGCTAAAACTCGTTGGTTCAATAAGCCTAAGGCGACCTTTGAAATCTCATATGCTCATAAACCTAAGGGTCGAGCTAGAATAGCTTCAATAAGCGTAAGGGCGAACTTAGAAATCTTATATTGCATAAACCTAGGGTCGAGCTAAAATTCATAAAGTTCAATAACCTAAGGTCGAACTTTTAAATCTCTATGCTCATAACCTAAGGGTCAAGCTAAAATCCATTGGTTCAATAAGCCTAAAGGCCGAACTTTTCAATCTCCTATGCTCATAAACCTAAGGGTCGAGCTAAAACCCATTGGTTCAATAAGCCTAAGGGCCGAACCTTTAAATCTCCTATGCTCATAAACCTAAGGGTCGAGCTAAATCCACGAAGTTCAACAAATCTATGGGCCGAACCTCTGAAATCTTTTGAGCTCATAAACCTAAGGGTCGAGCTATTTTTCATCAACATTTCTAAAAGATTGAAATCACATGATCAAAGTTTGCAACGAATTACATGTGTGAAATTGACACAACAAATTCGTTGGGAGGCAATCTACTGACTTTAAAAAAATAAAAATGAATAGATACGAAGTAGTTTTCATGTCGTCGGGCCCACTATGTGCTCAACCGAAGCAACCCTTCGTTTGAATCAAAATAAACCGCTCTCTCGCTTCTTTAAAAGAACTGATAATAGCGATTGGAAGAAAATTCACAATCCATCGTTCCTATTCAGTTTCGCCATTCCGCAGAGATAGTGACCACACCCATCGCTTCTGCAGTTCTTAATCGCGGTTTGGCTTCGTTGCTTTGCACGACGCTTCTGCATCTCCCTGGCTGCCATCCGACTCCCCTGTCTATCCGGCTTTGCTCTTCATGTGAGGAGTATAAATTGCACAGGTGGCTCCTTCAACTCCTTAGTGGTTGTCCGACTTCGCTCCTTCTCCGACGTTCGACTCCGCCACCAACGCCTAGCCCTTCGACTCGACTCCCGAAGCCTTTGATATTGACGCCATATCCTTCACCTACCCTTTTGTTGCACTCAACCCGATTACAAGTCACTGGTAAAGCCCGTCGGTCTACCTTCGCATAGACCTAAGCCCGGTCAAATACTGCTTCTATTTGGCCTTCATTCGAATGCTTATTTGTCCAAATCCTGTTGGTATGAGACTAAGCATACTAAACCCACACGAGCTGCTCTCTTCCTACTCAATAAGCATTCTCATTAATACAGATTTTATCATTTCAAAATATTCTACCCTCAAGATATGCTAAAATCTGATTTCTTATGCAGTCTTATATGCTATTTTTTTTAATGCAGATATAAAAAAAAAACTTAAAAAAATAATACTCATTTAAAAAAATGTCTTTTTTTACTTTAGATTTATAAAACAAAATAGATTTTTATAAATCAAATTTCAAATCAAATTATAAAATCAAAAGAAGACTTGTGCTTCGATATCTAATCCGGACGGATGGTTATAAATTTTGAAGACCATACGCCGTCGATCTTTGATCCGGGTATGATGTTTTAAATTTCGAAGGCCCTACGCCGTTGACCTTAGGTTCGAGTATGAAGAAATTATGGCAGTGTCGTCCCGATTTCTCCCTCGGTGGGGAGGAGACGCCGGGAGGTTGCCAAAATTTCCTCAAAATCCAAAGGCAAATTCAATTTAAATATTGAATTAATTAAAATATATAAATTGCTTTAAAAGATTAATAACTAATTTAGTTCTATATAATAATTTAATAAATTAATCTGTAAAGATTAATACAAAATAATCAATCTTAATTGAGAGCTTCAAAGTCTCACATAATCTATATCAAATGCGTGAGAGTGGAGAGACACTGCAAGCATATACATCTATTTATTAGTCTTCTCTAATCCAATTTTTTTAAGAGCCCTTGAAATTCAAGAGCATTTCAAAAATTGAGAATCATCCAACCCAAAAATATTTAAATATGAGATTTTTAGATTTTGAAAGTCTTAAATATGTGAGTTTTAAAAATTGAGATTAAAGAATAACTAAAATAGTTAATTGACTAATTAAGTGAGAAGAAAAAGAAAATGATGAAGAAAAATAATATTTCCACAATAACATATATATACAAGTTCTCAACACAATCCCTCACAAACTCTCCAACAAGCTTCTCACAACTGTACAAATCTCTCAAAAAATTCAAAAAAAAATAAAATCTTCGAACTCCTGCAAGCTTTCAAATCTCTATATGTACAAAAATCTTCTATGGCACTTGTGGGCCATGTCCTTGCAACAGAAAGCCTCAACCACTGAAAACCACTGTTACGAACACCTACAAACAAACAAAATTAAAGAGTTAGACTAAAGTCATAAGTATAAATTGAAAAATGCTGAGAAATATAAAGCTACTGTAACAAT
This sequence comes from Dendrobium catenatum, assembly GCF_001605985.2. Taxonomy (NCBI): domain Eukaryota; kingdom Viridiplantae; phylum Streptophyta; class Magnoliopsida; order Asparagales; family Orchidaceae; genus Dendrobium; species Dendrobium catenatum. The sequence goes on from NW_021319615.1 coordinate 67,730, forward strand.
TTAAGAAATTGAAGTACTGGAACCAGAAAGAGAAATAGATCAACAACCATAACATACAACTTGGAAGAAATCACCATACACAATAAATATAAACATACATTAACAATTAAATTGATTATATCATATACATATTAAATTATAATAATATATAACTATTACACTACATATGAAAATTATATAAATTAAAGGGACAAAAAAGGAGCAAAGGAATCCTCTGAGAAAAAATGACACATATAAATATATATACTATCATAGTGTGTCTCCCACTGAAAACATATAGAAAATTCCAATGGTAGCTATATGACAAACAAGGGAATCAAAATCATGAAAAGTAGAAAAAATCATAAAAAAAGATTTTTCTTTGCAGAACGATGTATTGGAAATACCAGCCTGCACAAAATAATCAGCCATATCCCGTTTAATATCGTGTCAGTATCATATCCTTTATGATCGAATTTTGGAGCTCACAAATTAGTAAAGAAATTTGATGAAATTCAAGTACTAACAGTTTTTGTTTGTCACAATTACTGGTGGAGGTAAATTTTAGCAAGATTTTGGATCTGATCACTTAATAAAAGAATATATTAAGACACCATTTAAACAAAGATAGAATGGTTGCACCACCACGTTTGAAAAGAATCAAGTACTTGCCTACGGTAGGTAGGTGAGCAGCAGCAGGAGAGTAACAACAGCAGGGAATCAATGGCCACTGTACAATAATATGGAATAAAACTAGGTGACAACATGGGAAAAAAGATAATATTAATCCTCCAACTAAATCACGGCTAAAAGAAAGGAATTCCCAAAAGGAGACACAAAAAGTAGCACCAAGAAGAGAAGAGAATATGAATAAGAAGAATCGATGAATTTGACCAGCTGAGATTCTTTGCCTATTATATTGCACATCATGTAGCACCCAGAACCCAAAAGCAATACATTCTGAAAAGTTAAAAAGAATTAGGAACGACGAAGAAGAAGAATACGAAGACGATAGCTCAAATTATAATGGAAGTCATGAAATAAGACACTGCCAAAGCTTCCAACATCATTAACCAAGGAAACATAAAGATACATACACATAGCAGAAGTGCAGCTGATGGCTACATTCTCTACACTTCTGTCAACATCATCATTGCCCTCACAATTTTTTATCGTAATAAAGATACAAACCATTACAAATGTGATATTACAGCTTCCTAGGATCACTAGAAAACTCTTGATGGTTGCAAATCATCAGGTTATAACGAAGAATAAAATATTAGGCTGCAAACAATCATGCCTTGGCATAAATGCCCAAAAATCTTGAAATCATACAGCTACAAAGATGGTGACGTAGTTCATCATTGGTGTGTTTTCTTCCTCAATCATAACTATCTTGTAGAAAAGACATACTAAGTTTTCGTTTGAGAAAGCTTTCTTACGATTTTCTAAAGCAACTTTCGAGTACAAAAATTTCAAGTTCAAGAAATAAATCAGACTAAGGATAAGGAAATCTCAACCATGGAAGATCCACTGATAGCTGGCAAACAGTAGCTATATAGACACGGTTATAAGCATAGCCACTGAACACTTATATTTGAAAACAGCCACAACAGAAGAACTTGGTGCAACAACCCAAAGAGCCATGCTTCTTCCACAACAAGCCCATCAACTACAAATATAAATCTGACACAGCCTTATAATTTCAAAGGCAGTAATACCTACCACACTGCACATTGTATAGCACCCAAAACCCAAAAAGATAATAATCCAAAAGAAAAGAAGGTGATTAAGAAATAAAAGAAGAGACAAATAGCAGGTTTCTCCATTGACAATGGTATCCACGAACAAAGAAAAGTAGAGTAATGTTCTTCAGATCATAGTACATGAATCTCCCTATTGATCACAGTTGTGATTCCTTGAAGTTACAGGACATTCTGAAATGCAACATAAACATCATAGAAAATATAATAGGTATAACATGGTACTCCTACTCGGACAATAACTAACATAAAAATCATCATAATTGCCCACAACTATTCTTATTCATAAACAAAAAAACAACAACATGCAACCTTTTGTTATGTTTATAGCACTAGTCTTGATATCTGTCATGTAAATAAGCCCAGTTAGCAACATTCAATGAGACAAAAAATATGAAATTTACCTGCAACTCACTCATTTAGGGTTTAGCCTCATAATGCAATTTCCTTATTCCCTTCTCATAACGCAACACTTCCCCTTAAAATGCAAAAAAAAATGGAGCTCAAAATAGCTCCGAAAGAAATTAGGCGGACATATATACTTCCACTGAGCTCGAGAACATTTGCCCTCATGCTTACATACGTGATAGAGTATTATCTATTTTTAGAAGAGCATCAGCTCTAATGAAGAGAGACAATTCGACTATTATCCATTTTACAAGAATAGTAGCTCTTATCCTCACACATCTTATACTAACAAATAGGTAAATAATATTTCTTTTCCGCTTAATCCCTCCAACCAAATCTTGGCCAAAGGAGAGGCAATCCCAAAAGGAGATGAGAACAGGAAAAAGAAAAACAAGAATACGAAAGAAAATACGATTGTTGAATCCATGAAATAAGAAAAGCAGAGAAGCTTTACATATTATATTGCAAATTGTACAGTACCCATATCCCAAAAGGACTACATTACAAAAAAGGAAAGAAGAATTAGGGACCAATACACGAACAACAAGAGGGCTCAGATGATTGTGAAAGTCACAAAATAAGACAGTGCAGAAGCATTCTACTAATAGATATGCATGAATCCCCTTGGTAAATGCAGTTATGCGGTTGCCAGTGAAGCTCCAAACCATCCAAACACACCACATCATTACCATAGAAAACATACAATATTCAATAGTAGCCTCGCGCAATTGATAGCTAAATTCGAAATCATCATCCTCATCACCCTCACAAATTCTTACTCAAACAATACAATATCACACTATTGAATATACTAAATGGTTATCAAAACATATAGCCGAAATAATTTATGAATGATATAAGGATGCGGAAAAAATATCTTAAAAACACATTTTCTTTGGCAGAAAGAATATCATATCCTTTTACATGTGCGTGCACAAGAATATCGGCCATATCCCATTTAATATCGTTCAGTATCATATCCTTTTACATCCTACAAATTTCCAATATTGCCATGAACGCCACCAGCAGATTATGGCCAACTGACAGGTTAAAGAGAAAAAGATGACTTTTCCCTACCAATATCATCCATCCTCTAAATGCCAATCAAATTGCCCCATCATGCAGACAGAAATTCAACTAATAATTTCCTTGTAAAATGGAAGGATGGATCAGAGCATCATCCATGTGTAAACCAATAACATTTCTCACTCAAACCACTTTTATTTCTAATTGCATCCAATCAAATGGAGAAATCAAGCAAAATTTGTCATAATTCAAAACATCTCAGATTTCAAGCAACCAAATGAACCATATAAAGAATCCTTTACAAGAATTATATTATTAATATCTTCAGCTGACATTTAAATACAAATTAAAATCATATTAACAACACAGAATTTCATATGAAGTGTATTATAAGGCAGGGATGGGGATTTGCATCATGAAATTAAAATAGCAATTGGAAAAGATCTGCACCCTCCCACAAAAATACAGAGAGGAAAATCACAGCCATTGCAATGACTACATGGGTATGTTCGCTTTCACAATCATTGTCATCACCACCTCTATGAAGCCAAAGAAGAAGAGCTTAGATCTTAATCAAATGGAGAAATCAAGCAAAATTTGTCATAATTCAAAACATCTCAGATTTCAAGCAACCAAATGAACCATATAAAGAATCCTTTATAAGAATTATATTATTAATATCTTCAGCTGACATTTAAAAACAAATTAAAATCATATTAACAACACATAATTTCATATGAAGTGTATTATAAAGCAGGGATGGGGATTTGCATCATGAAATTAAAATAGCAATTGGAATAGATCTGCACCCTCCCACAAAAATACAGAGAGGAAAATCACAGCCATTGCAATGACTACATGGGTATGTTCGCTTTCACAATCATTATCATCACCACCTCTATGAAGCCAAAGAAGAAGAGCTTAGATCTTCTCTAAAGAATAACGATAACTAATACACCATAGAGAAAGTAGAGAGCAAGCTTCAATTCTGATTTTCTGTAAGATTTTAACAGAAATAATACATTGAGTAGAGGCTTTAAGGCTTTTCTTAGATCACATATAAAGTTGTGGGAATAATGGAGAAAATTATTAGAGAAGAAGATGTGAATCCTGAACCATATCAAGCACCACAACAGTCATTACAAGGAAGATTTATGTGAAGTATTCAATAGAGAATTTCTATGCCTGTATCACCGGCATGCTATGTCATCACCATAGGAAACATAGACATATTCCATAAAAGCCATCTCGGCAACATCTTGGTGGTCTCATTTCTAAAGCCTGGAGCTTCTCAGGCATCCACAACAGCCAGGGATTTCAATTGCAATGATGTTTAGTACATAATTTTTCACTCAAAATAACTTTATAATCTTTATAATCTAAATGATCTATTTTTCTTATAAGAAAATAATTAGTCTGAGTTTAACTCTATACATTCTTATAAGTGATGAGAAGCACCTCTCTTTTTTTAAATAAGATGTTAGCAATTACAAAATCATAAGCAAGAACAAAATCTAATATAGTCCTAGCCAATTTCATTAGTTGCTACAAAATCATCACCATAAATGTTTTTAAAATCTTCAACTTCTCCACCAACATGTTGATTTAAATCTACTCTAATAAAAACTCTTTCTTCAAGAGATACCTCTGTATTAATCTTCTAAGAACATTTAAAGAGAAAAAACATTTAAATAATTTGAAATCCAACCTTGCAAACTAATTTGTGTATTCAAACATGTATGTTTATATATATAGAGACATAAATACTTATTTAGCAGGGAAACTATCACAGTACATTCCACAAATAGACCCGAACATGGAGCTCCTCCCCAAATGATATGATTATGGATAACCTTTACATCATCACCATAGCCTTTAAATATTCTAACGCATCAATAATAAAGAAAAGCAAACAACAAATTGCAGCATATTGCATATGGTACTAGTCTTGACGGCTGTCAATGATAGACTTCTTAATTGAGTTTGATAGTAGACATGACGAATAAGTAGGATGAAATAAGTAGAAAGGTTAATGAAAAATCAACCATAGAAAATCCATTGATAGTTGAAATACAATAACTACATAAACAAGATAAGCATGGATCGTAGATATGTAAAAAACCACTACAACAACAGAAGTTGGGGTAACAACCCCACCAAATATAAATTGACAACAGACATATAAAGGAACGATTAGAACTTCAAGGACAGCAATATTCGCTGCACATTGTATAGCATCCAAAACCCAAGAAGACTATATTCCAAGAAGAAATATGATGACGAAGAAATAGATGACGAGATCAGGATTTAGTGAGCGCAGATAACAAAAGGATCAATGAAATAACAAAAAGTAAAGTAGCTTTTTTATAACATTATGCATGAATTCCCCCTAGTGATAAGGCAGAATGGGCAACCTAAAAGTTCCAGGCCACCATGAAATGTCACAACATCACCATTGAAAAAAAGAGAGTACATAATAATTGATATTCCATAGTTGTTAGGCTTGGTCAATTGCTCACAACTTAATCACGTCCTCGCCAGCAAAGATTCTTTGTTCATAAACAAAAAAGCAGCAACATGCATGTTATTTGTATGGCACTAGTCTCGCTAATTGTCACATAAATAACCCCTCCCAATAGCATTTCAAGGTGAAGATGGGCAACTGATATAATTTTGCTCACTCATAAAGATTTTACCCCTTCATCCAATTTCCCTTTACTCTTTGTCTTAGAGAAAGGTTGCAAGCTTTACCTTCATGCATAAAAATTAGAATAAAATCGGATACCCTCAAACTTATAAAGTGATGGCTATCAATTATAAAAAATTAGACAATCATCCTCAAACTTATAAGAAAAAAGGCAACTTTCCCATGGTAATTCATGAAATAAGACAAGTGTAGCAGCTTTCAAGTAAATGACTGTAAATGAATCCCATGGTAATGGTATGTATGGTTGCCTGAGAAATACCATAGCACCCATATGCAACCGATGGCTAAATTCCAAATCATCATCATGATCACCATCACAAATTCTTACTTTGATGGTTATGTGTATGACATTAATCTTAATCATACCCTCCTGACTATATTTTATGGTTAAGATAAAGCTGAGTAATAGGATTTCCATCTATAAAAAATAAATAATATCCCTTATAAGGAAATATCATTTTCTCCTTCTTCATAATGATATATTATGATATTACACCTCTTCAAGCATCATCGTTACTCAAAGAACAATAATACTAGAACATATGGACAAAAAATTTATAGGAAATCCCATAGAAGTGGGTTTATGGATCACCTCATCATGTTCATATAAGCCCAATTTCAACTATAATGAAAAAGAGAAATTTCATCCACACACAACCTTTATATTGCAAAGCAACACAACACAAAAAAGCACAAAATTTCTTTGAAAGAACATAGTGCATTAAAAGCCCATAGACTTGCTTTGAGAAATACTACAAGGATTACCTCAAAAAGATTATTTTGATCATCATCATCATTAGTATTTAGCCATCATCATCATGAGCACAAGGAGAAAGGCGATAGCCTTACTTGTGTTATACGAAACATGTTATGAAATCCCCTTGGATGGCCCACTAGTAAATCACCAATCCATTTACCCTAGCATTAACACTGTCATTGCCAGGTCCCAAGTCCTGGATGAGAAAAATGGAGGGTTGTGTTAGCTAGTCGACAGCCAGTGTAAAACTTGTCGAACAATAATGACATGAAACCTTTAAGAAATTGTATTAATGCTAGGGCGTCCCCTAGAAGCGACGTGTTGTATGGCCTGAATACAGTGACAAGTGTGCAAGGGCCGCTGCACCGGCGCCCGGGTGCAATATTTAATAGGCAAGGGTTCCCACATCAAGGACGGATGTGGGCAAAGAAGCTAGTCCTTGAAACTAAAATTAGGATAAGAACTTGGAATATTGATTCCCTTACAGAAAAATTAATGGAATTAATAGATATTATGATTCATAGGAAGTTAAATATTTTGTCATTTAGGAAAACTAAATGGTTGGAGAGAGCAAGAAATTTTATAGTTATGATTTAAAAACTTTGTATCGTTAGGTTGTCATACTAGAAATTGTGTATGTTTATTATAGATAGAAGTTTAAAAGATAATGTTATAAAAAATTAATAGATGGAGATAGAATATGCATAAAGATTATTTTATGTGTATGACCTCTGCTACAATTACCCAAAAAAGAAACGAAAAGAAATCATACCTTAACTTCGGATCCAAATGTTGCCTGAAATCCCGGTGGAATCCTCTTATCCGCTTCGAGAAAGCCGTCCAAATCCCCCAAACCCGCCCGAAACCGCTGGAAGCCTGCTGGACTCTGCGTCTCTTCCCAGATTCCTGCCGGACGTCACTCGATCGAACGACCACGGGCGTCGTTAAATAGAAGTCGCGGGCTCTCTCACACGGCTGCTCGTTCCACTCCTCCGATCCCTCTGCTTCCACGACCTCACCACTTCCGATCCAACTCCCGTTCGAACTCTCTGCTCCCTTCGCTGCTTCCACACGATCGAGCTCCCACGACACTCTCTCCCACTGCTTCCTCCCGTAACCACTCCCAGCTAGATCCCGAACTCTCCCCCTCTCCGATCCCAGCGAAAGCTCTGATCTCCAGCCATCCCGTCGCAACTCCTCTACCCGTCCAAACCTTAATCCCGCTGCTTCTCCTCTCCCGCAAATCTCCACA
>NW_021319615.1:75721-77460 GCF_001605985.2 Dendrobium catenatum
CCACAGATCTTGCTTGGTATGGAGCTAAAAATTCTGAATTTTACTTTATTTTAGCTCATTAATGCTTGAGCTGATGGATAGCTCATTATGAGCTGAAGTTTAGTTCATTTATGTGCTAAGTTGGTAGCTTATAATGAGGTGATCCTTGATCTTCCCCTTTCCCTTTGTCTCTTCGATTTTTTGTGGTTGTTTTCCCGTGCTTTGACCCTTAGTTTCCTGTGTCGGCTGCTCCGTTCTCTGTGTGACACCTCAAGCTGAAAAACTTTTGAAATCATCAAGGCAAAAATGAGTCAAGCTCCCATTCAACTAGCTAAATTTTAAAAATATTTTTGAAGTTGATTACGATGCTTCTCATGTTGGTATTGATGCTGTACTTAGTCAAGAGGGAAAACCTGTTGCTTACTTTAGTGAAAAACTGAATGAAACTCGATCCAGATATTCTACTTATAATTTGGAGTTTTATGCTATTGTTCAAGCTTTAAAATTCTAGAGATGTTATTTGATTCAAAGGGAATTTGTTTTGAATACTGATCATGAAGCACTTCGTTTTTTGGGCTCTCAAAAAAATTTGAATAAAAGGCATGCCAAGTGGGTTTCATTTTTACAAGAGTATACTTTTCATATCAAACATAAAACTGGTGTTTTAAACATAGTTGCTGATGCTTTAAGCAGAAGATCTCATTTGTTAATAATTGTTTATCCAACTATCACTTCTTTTGATTTTTTGAAAGAAATTTATGCAAGTGATTCTGATTTTAAGAGTATTTGAGATTCTTGTCTTACTTCTGGAACTGATCCTTCTGCTCAGTTTGTTATACAACAAGGTTTTTTATTTAAGGGGTCTAGACTTTGCATAACTAAAAACTCTTTAAGAGAACAACTTGTGAAAGAACTTCATAATGGGGGTTTGGGTGGACATTTTGGGCAAGGGAAAATTATTTCTTTGGTTGAAGAAAAATATTTTTGGCCTCATATGAGAAGCAAATTGCTAAGCTGGTTAAACAATATAAAATATGTCAGGCTTTTAAGGGAACTTCACAAAATTCTGGTTTGTACACCCCTCTGCCTATTCCAAACAAACCTTGGGAGGATATTTCTATGGATTTCGTTTTGGGTTTGTCTGTTACTTTTCAAAAATTTAACTATGTTTTTGTGGTGGTGGATCGCTTTAGGAAAATGACACATTTTATTCCTTGCAAGAAAACTTCTGATGCTTCTTACGTTGCCGATATGTTTTTTAAAGAAATTGTTCGTCTTCACGGTGTTCCTCATACTTTTTTATTTCTGATCGAGACACTAGATTTTTGAGTCATTTTTTTAGAACTCTTTGGGCAAAACTTGGGACTACTCTTCAATTTAGTAGTGCATATCATCCTTAAACTGATGGGCAAACTGAAGTTGTCAATCGAAGCTTAGGAAATTGATTAAGGTGTATTGCTGGAGAAAAACCATCCTAATGGGATTTAGTCTTGCCTCAAGCTGAGTTTGCTTACAATAATTATGTTAATCATTCCACTGGTAAAACTCCTTTTGAAATTATTTATGGACAACTTATTCCTCACATTTTAGATAGAAATTGCTTGCCTTTACCTAACAAAACTAGTGCTGAAGCTTTTGAAACTTTTGATCACATAAAGACCGTCCAATTGCAAGTCCTTGAAAAACTCCAAAAGGCTAATGCTATTAATAATTCATCATTGTCTATTACAAGAGTAAGGACCTCTATATATAGGCTTTAA
>NW_021319615.1:77560-84858 GCF_001605985.2 Dendrobium catenatum
CTATGTGGTCCAAAGGCGAAGCCAAACAACATGAAAATATATGGAATCCCAAATACAAATTAAAGAAAAATAAATATGGCGTTGGCTTTGGCACTGTCGGACCAATAGATGATGATGATTACTGTTTGGTTATTACCAATAATCTGGAAGTTGATATGACCTTTACAGAAACCTACAACGCTGTTGAGAGGTTATGTTTAGAGGCTAGCAATGACCCAAATTACCTTCAAATTAGGGATGCACCCCCTGAATTTGAGGAAGAAATCAAATCAACGATTGATGAATTAAAAGAAATCAATTTGGGTACTGAAGAAAATCCACACCCCACTTTTATAAGTGCTTTGTTAAATGAAAATGATGCCAATGATATGGTACAACTCCTGACAGAGTTTAAGGACTGTTTTGCTTGGAGTTATGATGAAATGCCAGGATTAAATCCAGACATAGCAGTCCACAAACTTGCCATTCAACCAAACATTGTTCCAGTCAAACAAGCTCCTAGAAGGATGCGTTTGGAAATTGAACAACAAGTGATTGATGAAGTAAATAAATTACTTGAAGCTGCTTTTATTCGAGAGGAAAAATACCCCTCTTGGTTGGCTAGAGTTGTCCCTGTTAAAAAAAAGAATGGACAGATTCGCGTATGTGTCGATTTTAGAGACTTGAATAAAACATGTCCTAAATATGAGTTCCCATTGCCAATCTCTGAACTCATGATTGACATTGCTTCTTCTCACGGTCTCTTTTCCTTTATGGATGGGTTCTCGGGGTACAACCAAATAAAAATGGCCCCGGAGGACGAGCAATACACTGCTTTTAGAACACCCATTGGAATATACTGCTATAAGGTTATGCCTTTTGGCCTTAAGAATGCTGGTGCAACCTACCACGTGCAATGACCAGAATGTTTGATGAACTCATTCATGACAAAGTTGAATGCTACATTGATGATCTCGTGGTCAAAAGCAAAGAAAGAGAGGATCACTTGTTTGATTTAAGGGTTGTGTTTGAACGGCTTCGTCGGTACGACCTCAAGATAAATCTCTTGAAGTGTGCTTTTGGGATAACTTCAGGGAAGTTTCTTGGGTTTGTTGTTCGACACCGTGGTATCGAAATTGACCCTACTAAAATTAAAGCGATATTAGAAATGAAACCTCCTAGAAGTCTTACTCAATTAAGATCTTTCCAAGGTAGGTTGGCATATCTAAGACGCTTCATATCCAATTTGTCCGGTAGATGCCAACCCTTTGCAGCCCTTTCAAAGAAAGATTTAGAATTCTATTGGGATGTTAAAATGTAAAGCCCAATATAGGATAGTTTGGGCACCTCAGAGTTTCATCTCGGAATCAAGCGCCCCTACTCCACCTCCTTTGGCTTTCATTCACAAAATCTAAATCTAAGTTGATCCACTCCTCCTTGAAATTCCTAAAGGCCAAACCTTTAAGCAAGACTTTCATGGATTTTAAAACAAAAAAAAAAAATCAATTTTAGCCAATATTTAAATGACTTCCAAAGAAAGAAAACCATTAGTTTAATCAAAAATTTTTTCAAATCAAACTTGGGATGTAATTAACTATAAGGGCTTGCCCCTATGATATGTCTGTACCCCAGAAACAAATAAACTCCACTCAACCAAACATTGAGTGGAGGAATATCTGTTTCAAATTGTAAATTTTATAGTTGAGTCTATAAGGAAATGATATTTTTATCCTTCGGGGTAATATATCATCATTCTTATGCCGTGCTCGATAATAAAATATGCAATCCGTTTGAGGATATAAAAATTCTCCAACATGCACCAACTCAATTGAATAAACTGGTAGTGCATTTAGGGTGTTTTCAGTGTTCTGAACACAACAACGCAGTCTGTTTCATGATCGGACATCTTTTGGGTTGTGTCGAGCGAACTTTTCCTTGAAATTTGTGCTTTTCCTCGAAATGCGTATTGACCTCGCATGCTTTAATTTAAATAAATTGGATGTCACCCTTAGGTATTTAGGATATTCTGAACGCAGTGGCGAAGTTTGTTTCACGATCGGACATTGTTTCGCTAACACCGAGGCCAATTTTCTCAATATATGTGTTTTGTCTAGAAATTTGTGCCACCAATTCGGATGATCCAAATTGAACATAGAAGACGTAGTTTTTTGAGTATTCACAATATTCCGGTTGTAATGGCAAAATCTGTTTGTCGATCCGACGTCGTTTGATCAGCTTCGCACTTTAATTTTGAGTTTCGATCGTCCCTTTTGACCGATCCTCTCCGATTCGATTGTGACGGGCCTCGACCTAGCAAAATTCGATATCCTGATCGCAACGACGGTGTTCATTTTACAATCGGAGGTTCATTTGACCCTTCAAGTGATGCGTTGTATCAACCCGCGCATTGCTCGATCCGCCACCTTTGCCCTTTTTGCGCGTAGTTTAAGTCATAAGGGTTAACAAATGCCCCCTAACAAATGTAGTACGCGTCTAGAGCGCATCACATTTGTTGTAACGTTATTTAACCCTGTGGATCTCCAAATATTTATTCTGGATATCACACCGGAGGTTTTCATTTTGTGGATCTCCAAAGCCTCTTTAGACGTCACACTAAATGTCTTTCTTGGCTAATCTCTACTGATATGCATGGATATTAACGCTCGAGAGTCTAGCGTTAAATTTGAACATCTTACATCTCATATTATAATGATGTGTCGAGTCAATTGACGATCTTTAGTAAATCTCTTTCTCTTTGCATTTTTTTTTGCTATTATTATAACGGCTTTTTGACACATTTGTATTTTCTCCTTGCGTAGGAAATGTTTCATTGGCAGAGACCCGACGATCTTCCACCAGGTGAGCCTAGTGAGGCTTCCACCTGGGAAGCGATTGACAGGCAGGATCCTCAAGACAACGTTGATCTTCGAGATAGACTTGAATAGCACCAGGACATACTGCGGGGGCGGGACACTTTTCATAGCATTTTCATCCGTTCTCCCATGCTTTCAGAGTGTTATGAGGATTCAGTTGAGTTCGAGAACCCCAACAAGTGAATTACTAATCTCAGACTGCAGTGTGGGGAGTACCACCCACTTGAGAGTTTAGTCGCTCAGGTTAGTTGGGGCACTATGACGTTCTTGCACCTACTGCAGATACACTTGAGCCAGTGGGACAGACGAGTTTACTCAGCCACCGCCAGCTACAATTAGAGCCTTTAAAGTGGCCACGAGACTCCACAGTTGGACGCGTTCAAAGCCCAGCTAGTGATTACGTTTGTTGGGCCCGATAAATTCTTCAAGCTCACCAAAGCATACTTCAGAAGGCTGGGATTTACAAGGTTGTCTATGCATCTTTGTTCGATTACGGGCGCTTACTTACCTCTTGTGCCCGAGGTTTGATTGAGTTTTGAGATGCTAGCCGTGGCACTTGTTGGATTGGAGCAGAGGAACTCACGCTCACATTTTCAGATCTACAGACGATTTCTGGGCTACCAGCCTTTGGATAGCCTTTTGAGGAGTGTGTCCCTCCGGACGAGCAGTTATTATGTCGGGTTCCTTCAACAGATGGAGATAGGAGGGACAGACTTATGTTGCCGGATGTATACCCAGTACTTCTTGAGCACACAACCGTCGAGTGTATAGGGCCTCGGGGTTATCAGCACGTGCTCGAGTCGGCATGTCTGGATCCTCAGTTTCCTTCAGCACAGCTACTTGACTGTAGCAGGAGCGTCACTTTACGATCTGTTCAGCGTCGGCTTGCGTCGCGGCACTCCACTGTCAGAGAAGACCGCCGAGCCTTCTTCTGCTGCCAGTCACCCTTCTCCAGCACTACCGGGGGTCAGTGAGAACTTGGTGTTAGCAGGGTTTTTGGCCACATGGCTTTGTACCTTTGTACTCCCACTTAGAGCATGGTTTGTTCGTTACAGTGCTCTTTTAGCCGCTTGTCAGTTATCTCAGGGGCAGCGTCTTTCTTTAGCACCAGCGGTACTAGCCAGGATTTATAGATATTTACGCACTGCTTCTGAGGATACTTCATTTGAGCTGCGGGACCTGACCTTACCGTGGCAATACTTATACGGATGGATTCACTTGCACGTACTTAGAGCCTTTTCTTGTTTGATGTTCCCGTCGTACTTTGCAGAGAGGGGGTTCCCCAATGTACTTCAGTTGTCCGAGGCTTCTGCTACCTGCTTCTCAGATGAGGCACAGGGATGAAATCATCTTCATCTGTGTCACTCCCAAGATGAGGCACATATTTTCTTGATTTACGAGTGATTGTTGTTTTGGGAAGAGTCCGCGTTGCATTCTTTCTTCCCACCTGCTTCTTCTCATCTTCTTATTTGGGCCACCTTGCAGCCTTTGAGTTTGTTGCCTTAGTCTCGAGACAACTTGACGGCTTTGATTCGTTGGGGATGAAATATCTAGCATCTTCATAAATTTTTACCTCATGAACTGCAAAGGGTTGAATATCACAGGAGATTCTGAACTCCTCTCCATCCCTAATATACTTCATATACTTATGTAGTGTTGATGGGACAATGTCCTAATCGTGTAACCACGGGCAGCCCAGAAGCGCCTTAAATGAGGTGTCCGCATCAATCACATGAAATTTTGCCTCGGTCTGGAGTTCCCCAAATACTAAAGGGAGCATGAATGATCCAAGGGTATTTTGCCCATTTTTATTAAATCTGTGCACCATCAATTTGTCTTGCCCAAGATGTTGTACATCGAGACAAAGTGATCTCAGTGCTTTCAAGCTCATAAGGTTGATGGAGGATCCAAGATCAATCAAAATTCTACTGATTATCATCCCGTCACTCTCTGCAGTAACATATAATGGCCGATTATGGTCTGTCGTTCCCAGCATCATGTCATCCTCGGCAAAAGTAATGATTGACTCATTTCGAGATTGCAAGACCTCAGTCAAGTTGCGTTCAGCAAAATACGCCTCATCTTTCGGGGTCCCTGAGAGCTTGGATCAAAGTCTCCCGAAGGTCTTTGGACATCACCAAAGCATCATATATGCCAAGTTGTGCTGGAATTTTTCTCAAATGGGATAGGATATTATAATCGATCCCTTTAGCTGAAGTCTCCTTTTTCCTAGAGTCCTTGGGTATAATATCTTCATTGATGATAATCTCCTTCCCTTTGTCTTTATCAGGGATTCCTTTCTTTAGCGGAGATGGTAGTGTTTTACCACTCCTCAATTGCACTTGGGCAATTTCCTCCTAGTTGGACTCATTTAATGATGCATTGTCTTTAGAATCGATCATTGCCTCATCTGGAGATTCATCTGCTGATTCAGAGTTACTGCCCAAACTCACCTGTTCCATCTGCAAAGTGATATCAGGCTCTGATTCATCATCTTCTGGAAAATACAGATCCTCTTGGTACACTGTAATCCATTGGTGATACCATCATACAAGACTTAGAGGATGCTTATCTTTTCTTTTTGGTTGGAGTTATCGGTGTTATCAAAACAACTCGACAAGTTTCCACGTGAAGTGGGTCTTCATCAGTTTATTTTTCTTCTTCAATTTTGAGCCCTTTCATAAAATCAGCAAGCTTAATGGGGCATCTCACAGCCTGGTAGTATTCATCCAAACTATCAATAACCCTTTGGGTTGCTGTCTTTTTCTCCCTCGGCTTCTTCAACTTGGTCTTCTTCTTCGAGGATTTCACTTTTCTAGACTTTGAGGTGCCAACTTGGTTAAGGAGTTGCTTTGAAGTGGATACTCGCATCGCAGGTAATGGTTTGGGATCTATCATCAGCTCAGTGGGGGACTTCCACTTCACACCTGAAACACCCTCAAGCTGTTTCAGCATCTGCACTGTTTTCTTGGAGACTACAGTCTTCCATTGTTCTTCTTGAATCGACTTATTTTTAGGGGTGTAAATTCGGGTCGACGGGTCGGGTTCGGGTCGAACCCGAGTTGACCCGAACCCGACCCGTTTTAGCAACGGGTTTCTCAAGCAACCAAACTTTATTTCCTTTTCGATGAAAATGGAGAGACTAGCTGCGATACTTTGTAGAGAAAAGGACAGGCAAACGTAGGGACTTACTTATTAAGAATTTTTTTAAGGTTAAATACCATATGCAATAGCAGAGTCAAAGCAGCTCCGATTTGCATGTCATCTCGATTTGCGCATATTCTACTTCGTTTAACGTGTCAAATTCGTTGAGTCATCAAGATTAGACAAATTAATAGTAAACTTAGGGTATTGTTGATATCCCGATCGCAATGGCGCAGTCTGTTTCGAGATCAAACACTGTTTGAGCTCGCCGAGAGTAATTTTTACATGTGGACCGTCTCGATTTGTTTGCACCAGCTCAATTGAATAAATTGGTAGTGCATTTAGGGTGTTTTCGGTGTTCTGAACACAACGACACAGTCCATTTCATGATCGGACATCGTTTGGGTAGCGTCGAGCAAACTTTTCCTTGAAATTTGTGCTCTTCCTCGAAATGTGTGCTGACCTCGCATGCTTTAATTTGAATAAATTCGATGTCACCCTTAGGTATTTAGGATATTCTGAACGCAGTGACGAAGTTTGTTTCACGATCGGACATTGTTTCGCCAACACCGAGGCCAATTTTCTCAATATACGTGTTTTGTCTCGAAATTTGTGCCACCAATTCGGATGATCCAAATTGAACATAGAAAACGTAGTTTTTGAGTATTCACAATATTCCGGTCATAATGGCGAAATATGTTCGTTGATCTGACGTTGTTTGATCAGCTTGCACTTTAATTTTGAGTGTCGGTCGTCCCTTTTAACCGATCCCCTCCGATTCGATTGCGACGGGCCTCGACCTAGCAAGATTCGATTGCGAACTTTTCCTTGGGCTGCTTGCTTTTCTCGATTTGGAGCTGGTTGTGCTCTTGGGTTGGTCTTGGCTGCTTGGTGTTGAGCTGAAAATCTTGACTTCTACTTGGTGCTAGCTCATAAATGCATGAGCTGAAGTTTAGCTCAATGATTGGAGATTAATTGCACTACCTAGCTCATTAATTCATAAACGTATGATAATATTTCTTGGATTCATTTTGGAGTGGACTTGCCTTTTCTCTTCCCTTTTGTTTTCTCAGATTCATGTGCTGATTGGTTTTCCCGTGCCTTGTCCCTTTATTTACTGTGTTGGCTGGGTTTCTCGTGGCTTCCTGCTTGGTTCCCGTGGCTGCCTGCTTGATTCCTGTGGCTGGCTGCTTGGTTCTGGTGGTTTCTCTTCTTTGTTTCCTGTACCGTATGGGGCTGATGTGTTGTGGCTATTGGCCTTTCACTTCCCTAAATCTAATTGGTTTTGTTGGAGATGTTATG
>NW_021319615.1:90811-101871 GCF_001605985.2 Dendrobium catenatum
GCTTTGAGCTAAGGTAAGGAATTCCTTAAGACTTTTGGAGTCTATAGGAGTGAAAGAGGATTTGTAACTTTAAGGTTACAAATCAAGAAGGTGATTCCTAGAATTTTTGTATTCAAGGAGGAATTTCATTTTCTTAATTTAGGTTAAGAGAAATGAAGAGGATTTTGGTGGTTTCCTACAATCTAGATTTGTAGAAAAAGAAATACTCCAGTGTGTAATCTAGAGATTGCAAATTGGAGGAATTCATTTGGACATGTGGTGTCCAAAGAAAAGAAAGGTTTCATCCTCCAATTTTGGGTTGGATGAGAAAAGGAGATGGGATGTTCACTCACCCAATTTGAGTCAATGAAATAAGAAAAATTCCTACAATCTTTTTTTGGATTGTAGAAATAAGAGAAGGAAACATGCAACTTGTGAGTTGCAAATCCACAAATGTTCCTTAAACTTTTGATGTTCAAAGGAACAAATTCACTTGCCTAATTTGAGGCTAGGCAAATGAAGTGGAATTGGGAGATTTCCTGCAATTTAGAATTATAGGAAAAGAAGTAGACCGAAGTGCAACTTAGAGGTTGCGAATTAGAGTGGTTTCTCTGAACGCATGGTGTCCAAAGATGGGATTCATCCTCCCAATTTGGGTTTGGGAGCATGAGCACGGATTTAGATTCTCTCTTACAATCTTGACTTGTAGGAAAAGAGAGAGAGAAATACAACTTAAAAGTTGCAAATCAAAGGGATCCTTTGAACATTTGGTGCTCAAAGGAGATGAGTATATTCTTCTAATTTTGATTTTTAGGAGGATAAGATGGTTTTCCTACAACTTTTGAGTTGTAGAAAAGGGTAAATCATGTGCAACTTATAAGTTGCAAGTTTGAGGAATTTTTTTTAACATTCGGTGTTCAAAGAAAATGACACACATTCACTTGATTTAGGCTAAGTGAATGAAGAGATTTTCTACACTTTTGTTTTGGTAGAAAAAGGAAATAATGTGCAACTTGAAGGTTCCACATTCATGAGTGCCCTTGAACTTTTGGTGTTCAAAGGGGAAACGACCATTCTCCTAGATTTGGGTTTAGGAAAATGAGATGACTTTCTACAACCCTTAAGTTGTAGAAGAAAGAAGCAACAAGCAACATTTGGATTGCATGTTGAGAGGGATTCCTTGGACATTTGGTGTCCAAGGAGGGTTATTCATTTGCTTAATTAGTAACTAAGCAAATGATGAAGACTAGGATTTGAGTCCTATGTTTAAGGAATTACTTATTGATTTGTGTTCCAATAAATAAATGAGTATATAAGCTTTCTACAACTTTGGTGTTGAAGGAAGAAAATGTAACCTAGAGAGTTACAAAATTTCATAGGAGGCCTTTGAATATTTGGTATTCAAAGAGGGGTGATCATTTACTTAATTTTGGGTTGAGTGAATGATGAGGAAAGACTAGATTTTAGATTCTAAATCTAAGCGGGGTGTTCAATTGTTGAACTTAGATTCGAACAATTGAGAGAAGAACTTAGAATCTGGTTTTAAGTTCAACGATCCCATGTGATGGTAAGTAGAAGTTTAGGAAGAGGTTCAAACTATTATACATGGGGGGAGAAGTGGCATTTGTTTGTTGATTTTGCAGTTTAACAAACAAAGAAGAGGAAATAACCTAGGATTGATCCTAGAGTTAAAGGATTTATACAATGATATGTTTAAGGGCTTGAGGAGCCTTAAAATATCTTGCATGAGAAAAGATATATTGGTTTCTTGTGTTCCAACAAATGGGAGAAATTTAAAGTTTACTCCTAAGCTCAAGAGTTTAAGGCATGATGTATTTTAGGATCTAGAGAAATCCATAACACAACACATGATGAAGGTGGGTGATAGCTCCTAAGATAGACTAGGAGAAATGCAATGAGGTATTTGAAGCTTGGGGTGCTCCAAATAACATCGCATAAGAGATGTAATTTGTAGTTTTTTGGACTACAAATTAAGGGGTCATCTACCTATATAGGTTAGACAAATGAAATAGGATAGGTTTAGAATCATAAGCCTAAAAAGGATTTCTTTCATTGATCTCAGTCTCGAAATGAAAGAAAGGGAGAACTTAGATTTTTGGCTCTAAGCTACAAGATTTTCATATAATAATAGGTTGGAATTTTAGAGAATTCCAAATCATCATTTATGAAGGGAGAAACGTTCAATTGTTAACTTTGTGTCTTAACAAATGAAAGAAGTAAATTTAGGATTTGGTCCTAAGTTTGGAGAAGTTCCTTTAAACATGTGGCGTTTAGAAGGAACAAAGAGAGCCGAACATTCTCCTAGTTTTGAGTCTTAAGAGAATGGGTTGGTCTCCTACAACTTTTGGATTGTAGAAAGACAAAAAAAGAGATGCGACCTAGAGGTCGCAACATTGGGAGAGATCCCTTGAACATTTGGTGTTCAAATGGATTTGTTCACTCACTTAATTTAGTTTGAGTGAAGGGGTGTATGAACCTAGAGTTGGGTTCTAAGGTCCAAGATTTTCATGTTGCGATATTATGGAATTTTGGGAGGTTCCAACTCATCACATATGAAAAGAGAGTCCACTACAGTTGAATGAATGTTTGGATTCATTTGGAGGGGAGAGAATTGATTTCCTATGAGATTTGGAAGACAATCTATAACACTATCCAAACTGTACAAAAAAAATATGATTTTCCCTAAATCGTACCTAATATGATTTGAAAATTTGAGAGCTAGTATTCGGCCATATTATCTCGCAAATTAAGAAAAATGAGCTTAAATAATCCTTTAATATGATGGAACATTGATCATGGGCCTTTGGGGTCCATGAAATGTTCCAAATCAAGCTTAGCAATACTTAGGATTAAATAAGCACATTTATAAAAATTTGCGAACTAATAGACTCATTAATCTAAGCAATAAACACATCACATATGGCTTGAATCTTAATGGAGTGGGAAACATGCATTTGAAAATCTTAAGGGATCAAACCACTTTTGTCATGATTTGATTCATTAAGGGCATAATGATGAGTTTCCCAAGCTTTGAAAGACTTGCATAACAAAAGTAACTAGCCATAAACTTTTTTTATCACAAGCTATACAACACATCCAAAAGATAGGTTACTCAAACACTTGTTCTACGATTTTTTTGAAGTGAAACTTTGAGGTCCACATTAAATCCTACACCAAGTTATCACAAATATTTTGAATGTGTTATAGGGCTTATGACAAACTTCACAAGCTCCATCAAATTCCTAAATCATGTATTTACTTCGCGCATGACACTAGTGTTATATAAGTATATGTAAACAATGTGAGATTTGAGGGGATATGCAAGCTACACACTCAATTTGGCTACGAAAAGTAACATGCCCTAAAGTTTGGATGTAGGCGAAGGTGTAAAGCTTAATATGATGCACAACATACATTCGAGAGATGTCGGATAACAACCCGACACCTCTACGCGTGTCAAAATCCTCTCCGGACTCCCACATAAGAGTCAACCAATGGAAATCACCAAATTTCCATAATCTTTGCGAAGGGGACAGCCAATGAATGGGTTTTTGGGGACCAAAATATAAAGTTTCTAAGGACCTTTGGCTTTGGATCGTCAACCACATTGCATTGGCTATGGAGCCTTAGGGTTTTGCCTAAGTTTTAAGGATTTTACCACACCCGGTTTGTCCAAGCGCTCCAATTTTTTGTCCAAGTTGTTGTCCAAAGTCCGCTCCAAGCTCCAAAGTCGCTGTCCTAGGTGCTCCGGAACTCGCCGCTGCCGTCCAAAGCGATTTGAAGGCCCCAAATCGCTGTTTGGTAGATTTTGTCCAAAGTCCGCTCCGGCTTCAAATCCTTCTTTTGCTGTTTGGAAGTCTCCAACAGCCTTTTTTGTCGCCTCAAAGTCACCGGAGTCGAAAGGAGGAGAAACCACTACAGCGAATATAGAGCCTTCCTTGCGTCGATCCAGGTGGAGTCGAAGCGGTCGAATCACCCAGGTCAGGCGAAAGAAGGAGCCGAACCTCCTGGCAGGCTTGGCCGAAGCTCTGGATGAGCTCGGACGAGGCCGGTGCACACGAGAGGGTGGCCGGACGGGACTTCCGCACGGAGAGGAGGCTTGACGGGGCTCTCGCACGCGGGATAGGGCTCCGTTTCACCTGCTGCTCTCCCTCTCTCTCTCGCTCGTTTTCTTTGGATCGGGACGGACGAAGAAACGAAACAACGGGGAAGCCGAATGCCGCTCCCCCCATCCATTTCGTTCACTTCGAGACGCACGCCCGCGTAGAGCCTTCCGAATTGTCCCATCTGCCTGCTTCGATTCGTGAAACGAGGAGAAAAATCTACTAGAGTAGATTTTTGCCCAATTGATTTGAAATTGGGTGGGAATTGTGATCCAATTTTAGCCCTAGATCAAGAAATTTGATTTTGGAAATCAAATTAGCTTATGATCTCATTAGTTAGGGCTGAAATTGAGTCCGGATTGGACTCGATCCGAACCGATTGGGGTCGGTTCGGGTCCGATTGGGTTCAACCAATTTAATTTCATGAAATTGAACTCGAAACGGCACCGAATTGTGTCGAATTGGGCTCGACGATGCTTGACGAAATTCGATTTAAATTGATTCGCTTTAAATTTAATTAAATTGAATTGAATTTAATTAAATTGGGGTTTAATTTGTGACAATTTCACCTCGACGACATTCGATTGGGTCGATTGAGCAAGATCGAGTCTAGTCGGGCTCGATCGGGGTCGGGTTGATACGAAAATATTCGTCAACAGTGCACTTAAATCAAGACAGTCCACATGTAAAAATTACTCTCAACGTGCTTAAACGGTGTCTGATCGCGAAACGGATTGCGCCATTGCGATCGGGATATCAACAATACCCTAAGATCATTATTAATTTTTCTAATCTTCATGATTCAACGAATTTGTCACGTTAAATGAAGTAGAATATGCGTAAATCGAGATGACTTGCAAATCGGAGCTGCTTTGACTCTGCTAATGCTTATGGTATTTAACCTTAAAAAAAATCTTAATAAGTGCGGCTGCAAAATTATTCTATTAAGGCTAATGAAAAGAAGTTTGTTAAAAAATCAAAAATAAATTTGGAGCTTATTTCATGCAAATCTCGTTTGGTTAAACTGTTCTTTTGCATAAATCCTGTAAATTTCGGCGTTTGCCCGTCCTTTTCTCTTCAAATTATCGCAGCTAGTCTCTCCATTTTCATCGAAAAGGAAATAAAGTTTTGTTTTTTTGTGGGAAAAGTTGGGCATAGCCTGTATATTAATCAACAGAAAAAGGTTACATGTGTGGAAAAAGATCTAAAGCCTCAAAACAAAATGAGGCTGGCTTGAAAAAGCTCAAAAAAAAGAGCAAAAAGTACAATATTTGAATATACCAATATGAGCACAACAAATAAACCATAACAATAATTAGATCTGAGAGCACTCAGAGGATGGAGATCAGCTTGCCTGGGCTCAGAAAAGAAGGAAAGTATATAAAAACCCCCGGTTGCCCCAAAGGCCGTCCACAGGGAGCCTGCATTTGGGTACATCATAGTCCAAGGCATTACCCGCAGGCAAAGCCACACAAAATATAGCGACAACCACGAAGGCAATAGGAGAGAGGTCATAATAGTTTCAACCGTGATCTAGAATTTTTTCATTTAGAATACTTCTCAAAAACCGCCCTTTTAATAGCCAAAACAGTGGTAAAATTGTTGTGAGAAAAAGAACCAAATCTTCTTTCATTCATTTCCCTCCAATTGTAATAAATGGAACTACAGGCAATAAGCAATTTTAAGTTTTTATCAGCCCTGGAGTGTTGATAGTAAGACTCAATCCAGTCAAACAGTTGGTGCGTATTAGGTTTGAGCAAAAAGGCACAAGTTGCGGGGACAGTAATATTCCTTTTGATAAGCTCATAAATGGTTTTTAAGCCACCTACCACCGTCATCCAAGCATAAATCGAAAACCTTAAAACAGAATTCTTTGTTGATGAATATTTTCGCATCGACTCGACCCCGATCGAGCCCGACAAAGCTCGATTGCGCTCGATCAACTCAATTGATCATCGTCGATGTGAAATTAATCCGAATTAAACCTCAATTTAATTTAATTAAACCCAATTTAATTTAATTAAAATCAAATCAAAACCAATCAAACCCCGTCGAGCGTCGTCGAGCCCAATTCGACACATTTCGGCGCCACGTCAAGTTTAATTTCACAAAATTAACTTGATCGGACCTACTCGGACCCAAATCGATCCATATCGGTTTGAGTCGAGTCCAATTTTGGCTCAATTTCAGCCCCAATTGTTTGATTTAGGCTAAA
This sequence comes from Dendrobium catenatum, assembly GCF_001605985.2. Classification (NCBI taxonomy): domain Eukaryota; kingdom Viridiplantae; phylum Streptophyta; class Magnoliopsida; order Asparagales; family Orchidaceae; genus Dendrobium; species Dendrobium catenatum. Next base: position 97,130 of record NW_021319615.1, read on the forward strand.
TCAAATACCTAAATCTGAGATCTAAATGAAGGGCTCAGATTTCTTGTGACATTTTGCCCTAAATCTCTCATTCTACGCGTTAGAAGCCCGATTGGTTCACTTGGGTGGCGGCTCATGCTCTCCAAGAGCACGCAGAAGAGAAGGGGGAGCGATATTTTCGGTCCCTTGGGTTGTCCGTCCCGACCCCGAGTGAGAGAAAGAGCGAGAGATCGGGAGAGGGAGAGCGATTTTCAGCTCTCCCGTGGGTTCCTCCATCCCAGACGAGTGCGGAAAAGAGGGAGGGGTGGCTTTCGCCCCTTTGCTTGCTGTCTACAGGAGAAAGAGGAGAAGAAGCAGCCCTAGAAGTTTGGCCGAACCCCCCTTTCTGCCTTCTCTTGCCGTGTGGCGCATCCCTTCAAGCCGCCGGCCTTGTTCAGACGTCAAGCCTCCATGGTCAGCCGTTTCCTCTCCCTATCTCAAAATCTGGAGCAAAGAACTGTTGTAGTTCTTTTCTCCTGCTCTTAGGAAGTGGTAGGAAGCTTCCCCTTCCTTCCAAGTCAATTCCGGCGACCACTTGACAAAGAAATCAGCCTCCGGAGTCTTTTAAACAGCAGAACCTGCTGTTTGGAGCGTTCTTGGACAGCAAACTGCTGTCCGGAGCAGTTTGGACAGCAAATCCACCCTCCGGAAAAGCTTGGACAGCAGCGACGCCATCCGGAAAGGCTTGGAAAGCAGCCTCCTTCCTTGGGAAAGTCTTGGACAGCAGTTTGGAGGTTTCAAAGGAGCTTGGACAGCGTTTGGAGCTTGGATTGGAGCGCTAGGACAACCCGGGTGAGGTAAAACACTAAAATTTAGTGAAACCTAGGGTCCCCCAAGGCCATTGTTGTGTGGTTGACGCCCTCGAACCTTAGGTCCTTAGAAACTTCAATTTTCGCTCTCCCAAATCCCCTTTGTTGGTTGTCCACTTCGCAAAAACAGTGGAAATTCGGTGATTTCCATTTGTTGGCTCTCATGTGAGGGTCCGGAGAGGATTTCGATGCGTGTAGAGGTGTTGGATTGTTATCCAACACCTCTCAAATATATGTTTATGCATCATATTGTGTCTAATACCTTCGCCTACGATCAAATATTAGGCTAAGTATTGTCACTCAATAATATCTTGAATGACAATGTGTAGGGACTCTCACATCTTGTAGCATGCATGTCATTGTTAACAAATTCTAAGTTATGACAAAATTAACTTAGATAATTGGAAATTGACTACACTTGCATGCATTCCTAGGTTTTACTTAGATCATACCAAATTTGATCCTAAGTTTCTTGGAAGTCATAGGGATAGATCTCCCCTATCCAAAGATTTTTAAATCATGTCAAAATTGATTTGGAAACTTTCCCGAAGCCTTAGGAAATCAATCTTCCTTCTCCAAAATGAATCCAAAACATTCATTCAAATTATGGGGAACTGTCTCTCCCATACGATTCCTCCTTCATACATGATGTTTAAGGCCTCCTCAAGGCACCAAAATGTTAGATTGTATGAATCTCCCTTCATGTGTGATGATTTGGAATCTTCCAAAATTCCATAATGTTGTAACATGAAAATCTTGGACCTTAGAACCAAATTCTAGGTTCATACATCCCTTCACTCAAACTAAATTGAGTGAGCGAAGAAATCCATTTGAACACCAAATGTTCAAGGGATCTCTCCCAATCTTGCGACCTCTAGGTCGCATCTCATTTTTGTCTTTCTACAATCCAAAAGTTGTAGGAAGACCAACCCATTCTCTTAAGACTCAAAACTAGGAGAATGTTTACTCTCTTTGTTCTTTCGAAACACCACATGTTTAAAGGAACTTCTCCAAACTCAGGACCAAATCCTAAGTTTTCCTTTTTTCATTTGGTAAGACATAAAATTAGCAAATGAACGATCTCCTCTTATATGATATCGTTCTTGGGTTTGGGACCAAATTCTGAGCTCTCCCATCTCATTTGTTGGAACGCTAAAACTAGCAAATGAATAATCCATTCCTTTCATGTATAATGATTTGAAACCTTCAAAGGTTCCAAACAAAATCATTTCATGAATCGCGTAATCCTAGGTTTACTTGACATTGTTTGTTGATGAAAAATCAACGAATGTCCACCCTTACATATTCTTTATGCATGATACTTAGAGCATTCTCAAAGCTCCAAGTGTTAGGGTGCATGAATCTTTTGGAACTTGGAACCAAATTCCAAGTTCTCTTACATCCCTTTGTTGGGACTCAAAACCAACAAAGATCTACTTATGCAAGATGTCTTAAGGCTCCTCAAGCCTTTAAATATGTCGTTGCATGAGTCCTTTAATTTTAGGACCAAATCCTAAATTCCTTTCCTCATTTGTTTGTTGAGACAAAGTCAATAAACAATAATTTACCCATCCTTTTCATGCATGCTCATTTGGGACCTCTTAAGTCTCCAAACATATTTTATAAATCTCTCTTTCTCTCTTAAAGAACTTTCATTGATATTGAGTGAAGCCCCTTAGGCAAGTCTATCTTATCCTATTAGATAGAAATTTCTGTTATCCAAACATTAAGAGAATTCTAAAACACCTAAAAATTACTTAGGTTCCTTTTGATACAATAATCAATTATCTACCCAAAAAGTGGGATGCCTACATTATTGTGTCTCAGGATTCATAAGTAACAGGCTTGCCCTAAAAGCAAGCATGTGGTTACTTTATGGGTTCTTCATAACCCTCCTTAATATGAAACATTTAAAAATCAAATAAAATCTTTAAGTCACAAACAACTTAAAGTGAACTACTTTCGGATAAAGATTAAATATTTTCATTCCAAAATAAAATTAAACACCCTAGTGTGACATGTTACACAAGCCTCACACACTTAGGTGCACAGCCCCTTAGACATGCTAGGATTAGGATTTTTCTTTTCTGCGCATGTGTTTGATGTTGTGGTGTGATTGCCCTTGGATTGTCTGCGTTGTGGGCACTTGCCCTTAAGTGCATAGTGTAGAAATATACATGTTATTCTTGCAGGTGGTCATGTCTAAAAGGGGGATGCTCATAAATAATAAACTGCTTGCATGACAGGTGCTGCTTAAACCCCCCCCCCCCAAAAGATGTGGCCAATAGGGTAGAAGCATATGTTTAGCACACTAAGTGCTAGGCAAATTTTGGATGTAATGCTTTATTATATATAAATTGCTTCTGACTCATATTTTGCAGGTTTGAGTCTTTTTTCTTTTCAAATATGTATTTGATAGAATTAGGATGTGTAATCAAACTTGTGGGAGTTTGGATCAAAAGAAGGTGAACCAAATGGATGTCCTGTAGAAGGTGATGCCCGAGGTTCAGTTGGAAAGATAAAGCTTCAAAACCCCACAAGTAGAGTTTGTAATCATATGACTGGATTGTATAATGACAGGCAACTCAGCTTCCAAATCTTGTTGTAATAATGTGGACTATGTTTTCATTCCTTGCATTTTATATAAATAAAAGCATGTTTGATTGTTTACCTGATTGCGCAATAGAAAAAAATATGCTCTTTCCTAGGTTTCTTACATTGCTTTTGCTTGGGTGTGGCTTAGTTTGTTTGAAGCTGTAGGCTCTTAGGACAAAAATAAGATTTCTATCCATTAAAATGTAATCAATCTAAAAATTGATTTAGATTCCATGATTTTCAAATAAAAGAAAATTTGCATGCCTCTCTTTCAAAGAGCTAAGTTTTCCAAAAACTTAAAACAATCATGCATAGCCAAAGTGTGTCACATATAGAATGCCCTCACTTAGGGACTAGATAACAAAAGTCTTTTTTTTTTGTGAGTCAGCATATGCATACCCACATAATTAGGCATTTTGGCCTCAAAGCCAAGTTGTAAGACCTATCTTCTAAGTAAAATCAACCCTACCACTCTACATTTGCATTGAGACCGGATGACATGGTTTTAAAAACGATTAGGAGGGTTAGCTGGTAGTCCCTTCTAGGCGGGACGATAAATCCAGAGGTCGGGCAGATTATGCCTCATGTGAGGTGTAATTTATAAGTCCCTTTTGCACTCGTTAGATTTAGGTTCGAGGCACTACCTATCGTTAGTCCTCACCTTAGTCTTAGGGTCCGAGGCACGGGTTGATTCCAAATCACCCTATAAGCCCTCATCCTTCGGGCAATTCTTACAATATATGTTGAAGGAATATAAGTCCCAACATTCTAATAAAACGTTCAACTTAAATAAAAAATTAGATTGCTAAAATGTAAAGCCAACATAGGTTAGTTTGAGCACCTCTGAGTTTCTCTCAGAATCAAATGCTCTTACCTCACCTCCCTTGGCTCTCATTCCAAAAATCTAATTCTAAGTTGATTCACTCCTTGAAATTCTTAAAGGCCGAAAACCCTTTTGTTAAGACTTTCATGGATTTTAAAACAAAAACAAAATTTAGCCAATGTTTAAAACGACTTCCAAAAGAAAGTAAAACCACTAGTGTAATCAAAAGTTTTCTCAAACCAAAGTTTGGGATGTAATTAACCTTAGGGGCTTGCCCCTATGGAATGTCTGTACCCCAGAAATAAATAAACCACGCTCGACCAAATATCGAGTGGGGGAATCTCTGTTCAAATGTAAATTTTGTGATTGAGTCCATAAGGAAATGGTATTTTTACCCTCCGGGGTATTATATCATCATTCTTATGCCGTGCTCAACTATAAAATATGCAATCCGTTTAAGGATACAAAAATTCTCCAACATTCTTGTGCCAGATCGA
>NW_021319615.1:106846-122292 GCF_001605985.2 Dendrobium catenatum
AGATCTCCAAGTAAATATTTAAAATCCCCAGTGATACAAACAACAAAAGTCTAAAACTCAAGCTCAGAGTACAACTCCAGCACACAGCTCGGTACAGCTCAGAGTACAAAAAAAGGGGAACACTGAAAAGAAAAAAAATCCTCTACATATGTATATGATAATCATCATGAGGTACAAATACATGGAGACTCAAGAAACTACATGAGTACAGACTCCACAGAGTACAAGAAAAGAGGGAGATAGGTCAAGAGATACGAGACTTTAGATCCTCCAACTGCCCAACTAACTCTGTCAAAGACTGGAACTCTGTCTCTGCACTGTGAAACTCCTCTTCTGCCTGTACTAACGCGGTTTTGGCATCCACCATCGCCTCAGTGCCTCTGCACTCCTGTCGAACTGGTCATGGGCGACATCAGCTGCTGTCCGTCGTCTGGAAAGCCTATGCTCTAGCTCTGGGAGTGTAGTACCGGGCCGTAGGTTAGCAAAAGACCTCAATTGTCTGACGTAACCCTCTGCCTCGCGACAAAGCACCTCCCAACCAACTAGCTCAGAACTATCCATCCCGAGACTGGCAAGAAAGCTGAGGGTCTGGTCGACACAGGAGGTGAACCTATCCCAGGCCTCTGGAGATCTCGGATCAATGCTGCATATTAGATCCTGTAAAATCTCTTTAGCGTGGTTGCACCTGTTAGAGCTCTTAGAATCTGGGAGTAAAGAAACGTGGTAGAAAATCTTCAAAGTATAGTCAGTCCCCTCAGACACTGCACGAGGAATCACAAGAAATTAATATGATGTCAGATAATATTATAATGCATCAAAATGAACAAACTTAAAACAAACATGTACCTGTTGAGGGGCTCGCAAAGTCAGCGGAATAGCCAGCAGGAACAGAAGAAAGGCCCGCAGCGTCAGTCTAGGAACACTCAAGAAAGAAAGAAAATTCCGCAGGTACCAAGTCTAAAGTCGCTGGCACATGTGGCGGTGTCTCAAGAAACTCTGAAAGTGAGCCTGCACCGGCTCCTGAAGACTCCCCAGGACAAAAAGACCCGTAAGGGTACACCGGAAAAGAGAAGTCATCCGGATGGTCCAGCGTATTGTAGCCAGTAAAGTCAGATCTCTTGGGTCTTTGGGAACTATCTCCAAGGTCTCCAAGTAAAGTGTGAACGTCCACGGACATCCGGGAGGGAGAAACACAAGGAGAATTGGCACGTCTGCGCGAAGGTCTAACAGTCTCTGCACGAGGTGGTTCAGGTGTCACATCCAAAGCTCTAGGAGGAGAAGATTTTACGATCCCAGCAGTAGTATGGGCCTCAGTATCTGTCCCTATATCAAGAGCAAGTTAAACAATCAATATTCAATCAATTCAATTACTAGCATAAAAGGAAAGGGTAGGGAAGTACCTATGTCAAAAGTAGCGTCTGAAAAGACCTGACGAGATCGTCGTCCTCTTGGAAGCCCGAGCCTCCGTGCTCCAGGGCAGGTCCGAAAGACATCCGGATCTAAGATAGTCATGTGTAACTAACCCTGGTAGAACCGGACAGCGGAGCAAGAAGAAAACTAGAGTTTGTTCCAAGCCTCAACAAATGTAGCCAGGTCAAAGCCGCAACGTAGAGGTGGGTCTCCAACGGAACAGTATCCATGCGATGTGTATCTACAACTCCAGGGACAACTGAACGTCGCTCGTAAGCTGTGGCCTGGAAGAACCCAAACTGCCTGGCCACTCTATTGGGCTAATATCCCTCTAAAGTCACTGTGTTGCCTGAATGGTGACACAACTAATCAGGGCGCATGCTGAGAAAGTACTCAGCAACGGCTAAGCTCTGTCTCCTCTGTAGTAAAGTGCGCCTACCCCTGTGATCAACCCCGTCTATAACAACTGTCCCTCGTATGTGGGGTGGCAAATTGACTGAATCTGGCTGGTAGACCAAGGAAAATCTATCAGCAACCAGGTGCAGAGCAAAGAAAAAGAGGCGGATCCTCTCTGACTCTAAGGCAGCAGAAGCTTGGGACAATGGAAGTACAGTGGGGAATCCCCTCTCTACAAAGTACAATGGGAACTCCAAACAAGAAAAGGCTCCAAGTACGTGCAAGTGAATCCATTCGTACAAGTATTGCTACAGTAAGGTCAAGTTCCGCAGCTCAAGTGAAATAGCCTCAGAAGCAGTGCGTAGAGATCTGTAAATCCTGGCAAGTACCGCTGGTGCCAAAGAAAGACGCTGCCCTTGAGATAACTCGACGGTTGTGCTCAAGAAGTACTGGGTATACATCCGGCAACATAAGTCTGTCTCTCCTATCTCTATCTGTTGAGGGAACCCGACAAAATAACTGCTCGTCCGGAGGGGCACTCCTCAAAAGGCTATCCAAAGGCTGGTAGCCCAGAAATCGTCTGTAGATATGAAAGTTTGAGCGTGAGTTCCTCTGCTCCAATCCAACAAGTGCCACGGCTAGCATCCCAAAACTCAATCAAACCTCGGGCCCAAGAGGTGGGTAAGCGCCCGTAATCGAACAAAGAGGCATAGACAGCCTCGTAAATCCCTGCCTTCTGAAGTATGCCTTGGTGAGCTTGAAGAATGTATCGGGCCCAACAAACGTAGCCGCTAGCTAGGCTCTGAACGCATCCAACTGTGGAGTCTCGTGGCCACTCTAAAGGCTCTGACTGTAGCTGGTGTTGGCTGAGTAAACTCGACTGTCCCACTGGCTCAAGTATATCTGCAATAGGTGCAAGAACATCACAGGTGCCCCAACCAACCTGAGCGACTAAACTCTCAAGTGGGTGGTACTCCCCAAACTGCATTCTGAGACTGGTAACCCACCGGTCGGGGTTCTCGAACTCAACTGAATCCTCAGAACCCTCTGGAAGCATGGGAGAACCGATGAAAAAGCTATGAAAAGTGTCCCGCCCCCGCGGTATGTCCTGGTGTTGTTCAAGTCTATCTCGAACATCAACGTTGTCCTGAGGATCCCGCCTGTCAATCGCTTTCTAGATGGAAGCCTCACTAGGCTCACCTGGTGGAAGATCGTCGGGTCTCTGCCAATGAAACATTTCTTGCGCAAGGAGAAAATACAAATGTGTCAAAAAGCAGTTATAACAATAGCAAAAAAAAAATGCAAAGAGGAGAAAGAGATTTACTAAAGATCGTCAATTGACTCGACACATCATTATCATGTGAGATGTAAGATGTTCAAATTTAACGCTAGACTCTCGATCGTCAATATTCATGCATACCAATAGAAATTAGCCAAGAAAGACATTTAGTGTGACATCCAAAGAGGCTTTCCATCCACAAAATGAAAACCTTCGGTGTTATATCCAGAATAAATATTTGGAGATCCACAGGGTCAAATAACGTTACAATAAACGTGATGCGCTCTAGACGCGTACCACATTTGTTGGGGGGGCATTTGTTGACCCTTATAACTTAAACTACGCGCAAAAAGGGCAAAGGTGGCGGATCGAGCAACACGCTGGTTGATACAACGCATCACTTTTAAGGGTCAAATGACCTCCGATTGTAAAATGAACATCGTCATTGCGATCAGGATATTGAATTTTGCTAGGTCGAGGCCCGTCGCAATCGAATCGGAGGGGATTGATCAAAAGAGACGACCGACACTCGAAATTAAAGTGCAAAGCTGATTAAACGATGTCTGATCGACGAACTGATTTCGCTATTACGACCGGAATATTGTGAATACTCAAAAAACTACGTCTTCTATGTTCAATTTGGATCATCCGAATTGGTGTCACAAATTTCGAGACAAAACACGTATATTGAGAAAATTGGCCTCGATGTTAGCAAAACAAAGTCCGATCGTGAAACGAACTTCACCACTGCGTTCAGAATATTCTAAATACATAAGGGTGACATCCAATTTATTCAAATTAAAGCATGCGAGGTCAACACGCATTTTGAGGAAAATCACAAATTTCAAGGACAAGTTTGCTCGACGCTACCCAAACGATGTTCGATCTTGAAACAGACTGCTTCATTGTGTTCAGAACACCGAAAACACCCTAAATGCACTACCAATTTATTCAATTGAGGTTGTGCACGCAGATCGAGATGGTCCACATGTAAAAATTATTCTCGATGTGCTCAAATGGTGTCTGATCGCATAACGGACTGCGCCATTGCGATCGGGATATCAACAATACCCTAAGTTCACTATTAATTTGTCTAATCTCTGCGATTCGACGAATTTGGCAGGTTAAATGAAGTAGAATATGCATAAATCGAGATGACATGCAAATCGGAGCTGCTTTGACTCTGCTAATGGATTTGGTATTTAACCTTAAAAAAAATCTTAATACTGGCTGCAAAATTATTCTATTAAGGCTAATGAAAAGAAGTTTGCTAAAAAGTCAAAAATAAATCTGGAGCTTATTTCATGCAAATCTCATTTGGTTAAAATGTTCTTTTGCCTAAATCCCGTAAATCTCGACGTTTGCTCATCCTTTTCTCTTCAAATTATCGCAGCTAGTCTCTCCATTTTCATCGAAAATGAAATAAAGTTTTTTTTTTTTTTTGTAAAAATCAGTAGCAGTCTTTTTTTTTTTTTTTGGAAAATTTGGGTAGAGACCATATATTAATCAACAGAAAAAGGTTACATGTGTGAAAAAAGATCTAAAGCCTCAAAAACAAAATGAGGCTGGCTTGAAGAAGCCCAAAAAAAGAGCAAAAAGTACAATCTTTGAATATACCAGTATGAGCACAACAAATAAACCATAACAGTAATTAGATCTGAGAGCACTCAGAGGATGGAGATCAGCTTGCCTGTACTCAGAAAAGAAGTAAAGTATACGAAAACCCCTGGTTGCCCCAAAGGCCATACACAGGGAGCCTGCATTTGGGTACATCATAGTCCAAGGCATTACCCGCAGGCAAAGCCACAAAATATAGCGACAACCACGGAAGGCAACAGGAGAGAGGTCATAATAGTTCCAATAGTGATCCAAATTTTTTCCATTTAGAAATATTCTAAAAAACCGCCCTTTTAATAGCCAAAATAGTGGTAAAAATATTTGTGAGAAGAAGAACCAAATCTTCTTTCATTCCTTTCCCTCCAAATGTGATCAATGGAATTACAGGCAATAAGCAATTTGAAGTTTTTATCAGCCCTGGAGTGTTGATAGTAAGACTCAATGCAGTCAAACAGTTGGTGCATATTAGGTCTGAGCAAAAGGCACTAGCAGCTGGCAAAAAATAAGAGAGAACAGAGAAAGAGTAGGGACACTCAAAAAACAGATGAGAGGAGGATTCAGAAGAAGAATAGCATAAGCCACAAGTTGAGGGGACAGTAATATTTCTTTTGAGAAGCTCATCAGCCACCCAAGCATAAACCGAAAAGGCGAAAACTTTAAAACAGAATTCTTGTGCTAGATCGAATTAGACCATGAAACAGTAGCTTCCAAAGAGTAAAATCCAGCCAAATACTCCCTAAAACCACCAACAGCCTTGTTGTTCCAAACTAAATAGGGAGCAGTATTATCAAAAAATTTTATAGCAGAAATAAGGTTCTTTTAATGTATAAGGAAGAGACTCAGGTAGATTCCATTTAGTACCAGCTATATAGTTATTGAGAGAGGAATCCGCAGAAGTAAAGTTCAGAAAGTGCAAACCGTCTGGGATCTCAGAAAGTAAAGCATGATTGCACCAATGGTCCCAATGCAGCGAAATAGGAACAAATGCAGAGATTCTAAAGTTAAAGAAGGATTTTGAAGTCTGGGCAGTAGCATAATAGCCTTCCAAAATTTAGAATCCCTATAACAAGGAGGGCGCCAAGGAGACTTATAACGTAAAGTAAGCCAAGAAGATAAAAAACTAGAACCATAGAGCAGTTGAACGCAAACACAAGAGAATTCAGAGAAGGATTACCAAACCACCGCAAGCTTTTGGTTTACAGATTCTATCCCATGAAATAATGTGTAATTTATTCTTACCATCCACTTCACCAGAGAAAAGGAACTTAGAGGAGATCCTCTTAAAAAATTTCAAAATCGTTTTAGGTATAATAGACCCTCTAATCCAATATGCAATAGAGTTAATCATGGTGAATTAAAGAAATTGTAACCTGCCAGCAAAAGAAAGTAAACTTGCCCTCTAGCCAGACAGTTTTTTGGTGATAGAATCCATCAAAGGCAGTAAATCTGTTATCTTCAAAACATTAAAGGAAAGAGGAATGCCCAGGTAAGTGATGCAATCAGAGATATTAAAAATACCTAAAGCATCACAGATATAGTTCTTGTTTCCCAAGCATTTATTGAACATAATAGAACTCTTGTCCAAATTGATGTGCAAGCCCAAGGCATTTGTAAAGCTACAAAGAGCTTCAAACAAAATATGAAAGTTATTAACGTTAGCTTCACAAAAAACCAGTACGTTATCAGCGTAAACAAGATGAGAGATGCAAAAATCATCCATAGAAAAGCCTTTAAAGCCACTATTATCCAATAACAAGGCAAAAGAGGAGAGGGCTGAGAAGACAGCCTTGCCGCAAGCCAGTAGTAGAGGGAAAGAATCCCTCCAATGCACCATTAAGGATGATAGAGAAATTTACGTCATATATGCAAGATTTAATCCAACTTACAAAATGCTGTGGGAAACCTTTCTGCAAGAGCCTGTTAATTTAAAATTCTCTAGAGATCGTATAAAGGCTTTATGAATGTCAAGCAGAAGATTTTAATGCAACTTCTAGTGCAGAAAGTGAGAATTTTTTTTGCCAGCAAAATGTTATCCGTAGAGATTCTGGATTTAATAAATCCAGCTTGATTGACTTTCACAGTCAAGGGCATGGTGTGAGCAAGTCTAGTGGCAAGAATCTTAGCAATGCATTTATAAAGAACATTACACAAAGCAATAGGTCTAAAGTCGGAAATAGAAGAAGCGTGCTCTTGAGAAATACGAAGTGAAAGGGCAAGCAGAAAAAAAGAAAAAAATTGCTCCGAACCTCTGTTTTGAATCCCTCAAATCTCACTTCCTTCACCTCAATCAAATCGTATTACTGAGACGAGTGCAAATAAGAAAGGCATGTCAATTCTCTTTTAAGGGGAGACTCTCGAGCGTCTACAACATCCATTCCCTTCAGCACACAAGCTCCTCTGCCTCCAGCTTTTCACCTGCCAACCCCACTCAAAGAAGTTCCAACCAACCTCCTTACTCGTCAAAGAGCCAGATTTCGCGGCCACCGTCTCACATAGCAAGACAGGGTCCCATTTCTTTCTTTCTCTGTTCGTTACTCGACTGGAAGCGCCGAGTTCTTCCCAAATCACAAGTTGTCCGGACCCCTGCTCCACACGATTTCCTCAAATAGCAGCCCGTCCCTCCATAACTCTCCTCAAAATCTCAGGCGACCTCAAGCAACTAGCAGCTCGCACACCCAGATATGGTGAACTTGATGGGATTCGGCCCGATCCCTGTTTATTAATTAGTATTAATTATAAATTACAATAACTAATAATACTTAATTATAATCATTTATTATTAAATATAGTTAATTGTGATTAATTATGATTAATCACAATTGATTATTATTAATAATTAATGATAGTTATTTATTATTAGCTATATTTAATTATAATTAATTAGTTATTTATTATTAATTATATTTAATTATTATAATTATAATAAATTGTGATTAATTATTATTAATTGTAATCAATTTCAATTAGTAATTATAATTAATTATAATTAGTCATAATTAATTATAATCAATAATAATACAAAGCTCCCTTCCCTCGATCCGCGCCGACGGCTTCCAAGGTATAACACTTCTAAACCCTAAAACTTTGAAAACTCATTCTCGGTGCTTGCAACGCGGCGAACGACCAACTCATGCATGCTTTTCTCTAGCATGGTGAGAAGGGAATTCGTTGCGGTGTTTGCGACGGGACGGGTATTCAAAACCCCATTTTCATATGCAAATAATTATGCTCATATGTTATGAACATAAGAGCAAAATGAAGTCAAATATATTGAGTCTTACAAATGGAGGGGATTCGATATGTAATAAGTGCAAAGGCATACGAGCATACAAACTCCTATGATCTATTGTAAAAGATTCGTTGCACACCCAATATGTTTTACACAAGCAAACCTGAAGGAGTTCTAAATATGCTTACAATCAGTAGCATGGACTTTCTTACAAATGAACATGGTGATGTGTATGATGATGTGAACATTCACAAATGAACGAGGAGTCCTCACTCGTATAGAAGTCCAGTTATGGGTGATGACCATTAATGTGTAGTGGATGCTAAATCACCCATACAGTCAATAACCACTCAGCATCAGTCAAATATATCAGTCTTCTACAAGCAAGAATAAAAGATCTGTAACACATACGATCTCTCTACGAAGACAAATGTATGTGTCACATGCCACCCATGGGTAAATGCATAAAGACTACAGTAAATGCAGTATCCTGTAGTCAGCTTCAGTCTAAGGATGAATACATCTACTTCCAACAGTAGTGGTTGTATTTTAAAGACCAAAATTACAGCATAATGCATAAAGAATACAAGCTCCTATGATCTTCTACAACCCAAGGCAGGAGATTAGGTAGTGCACTACGATCCACCTATAGAAAGCAATCATAGTGCACGACAGTCTGCCTGTATAAAGCAGCGAACAACTTAATTCAGAAGCTGCTACGATACGCCACCAGATCCACAAAATTCGTATTAGTGGACAGAAGGCGTCTACAAATACTTTTAAAATACACCTGCACATGCACCGTAGATTGTATACATATAGGTACACTAAAAAATGGTAAAAGCAATTATAAAATCCACATGGGCCCCGACGAGCGTGTTATTGGTACACACGTGACGTCTAGGGATGCTGCGCTGGTCGATGAGTGAATTCAAGTTCGAACCCAATCCTTCTATACAGATCTATTGGAGTCGACAGGGTTCGAACCATTAAGCAAATATAAGGTTGTGGAGACCAGTATATTTGTTTTAATACATTCTTATCAGACCTTCAAGGCCTATAATAATTTGAATTCACTAATAAGGGCATAAAGCCTATGAAATCTGATCCTCTATCGATAATTCGATAGAGTTGACAAGATTCAATCAACAAAAGAGAAATGATCCCAAACACCCCGATGATGGCCGTGTTGAATGCTAATCTCAACCGGAGCGGTCAATTTCAGGCATCTTCAAATGCCTCCCACAAGTCCATTTCAAATATTCCAAAGCTCCACCCAAAATCCCAGAAAATTTCAAAAACCCCAAAATTCAAAAATATTTAAAATTGAAATAATCCATCAAACCACTTAAAGCAAAATCCATCCACCCTTCACAACAGTTTGCCGAAGTAGACAAATTTGAAAATTACTTCAGCTAATGCCTAGTCGAAAATATCACTATGATTCATTCTCAAACAATCTCCTGTCAGTAAGGACGTGGTACGCGTCCTCTGACCGGCGGTTCGCCGCCAAATGGCACCGCAGGATAAACGGTCATGATCCGGGGCCCTCTGAACCGAGTGGTTTTGCCGCCAAATGACACCACGAAATACCGGTTATGCCAGCGCCAATACGTTTCTTAATGGCATCAAATGCTTGAGATATGAATCAATAGGATATAATCGATAGGGTACAAAGCCCTCTGTAAGCTAAGGTGAATTCAAATTTGTCCCTTTAGGCAAATACTCATCCCAGGTCTATAAGGTCCCCTTGGACGAAGCAACCCATGGCTGCCAACAAGGATTCTTCTGTCAGGTTGGGTCGACTACCTCCTCTGACTAAGTAGACCAGGGACCATGATGGCCTGGGACGACAGAACCATGGGATCTTCATCGTGTCTATCATCCATTCCACCACCATTCGCTTTATGTGCAAGATGATCGAATTTTATCTTCCAACTTTTCAACTTCTCGAACATCCAAACTTTCAAATTCTCAATTATAAACCCCTTGCTTCTACTATATGCCAGATACTACGTATGTTCTACGTGTCTGATTGACGACTAGCCTTAATCTAAAGTTCTCTCTCGTTATTGGGAGGGGTAATTAACTATAGGGGTTGCACCTTTAGGAAACCAGAACTCAGATCATAATTTCCTCACAAAATGAGGGCGAAATCTCTGGGTAGTGTCTTATCTACAAACCCATCTGCCTTCCAAACTTTACCTCATATCTTATCAGTTAAAACGCCCTCGTCGAATAAAAAGAAAAGCGCGAGTAGAGGCCAAGGCCGAATTTTCGGAGCCCTCAGATTTCTGACGACTCCGCTGGGGTTTGATTTCTCTTTCCATATTTGGCTAGTCGTCTCAGTTTTATAGTAACGATTATTTCAACCCGTACTCAAGATTTTGAGTCTTTTAAAACGATCGTTTAACTATTCATAATTTTAAATTTCCTAAAAATAATCATTCAATAAATTCATTTGGTATTTAGTAGTATTTTAAATTTGTGATTATTTGAATTGCTTGTTAATGTTATTTGCTTTTGTTTTGTGTTATGTGCAAGTCTCTGTATTTTGAAAGTGCGGGGTGATATATCAGATTCTGATTACTAACCATTGCCTTTCATTTATGTAGATGGATCTACAGAACACCCCGATTACCGTCCAGCTGGGACGAGGAGCCTGGATTCAGCTGGCTAATGCTGTCATGGAGACCAGAAACACTGGAGCTACCATCCAATTTGGTAGTATTGATTTCCCAGCAGTCGTTGCAAGAGTTGTTGAAGCTCCAGTCCATCCTGCACATCTGCCAGCGCCGCGACCTGCTGCTGAAAATCCTCGTGGGAGTGTTTCTGTATTCGAGAGGCTATCACAGCCTGAGGCCCTGACCACAAGAAGAATTGTGAGTGGTGGAAGAGTCTTTGTAGTGACTTCCAATGCCACTACTCAGTCAACCAGGTTATCTGCACCTGGAAATTACAATGCTGAAGCCTCCTCATCTGGAGGAAGGCCTACAAGAAGACAAAGGAGAAAGATAAATACTGAATTTTGAGCTAGGCAACAACAACTCCCGATCCACCCATCAAATCTGCCTGCCCAAGAGGTAGAATCTACCAATCCGATCTGGAATAGGTTCTCAAATTTAAAGTGGGTCAAAAGAAATAGCTCTACTAGGGAGCTAAAGAAGTTTTTCTGGGAGCAACGGCCTGAAGCCCTAGCCCCCCTCCCAGGAGAAGTGAACCTGAGACCCTATCAGCTCGAGTATACCAAGTTTTAAAGACTGTAAAGGAGAAGGGTCTGAAGAAAAAGAAGTTCTGACGGCCTTTGGTGAACGAGGCCAGGAGAACTCCGCCAAGGGAGCGACTATCCTTTGCGGCGAAAATAAGAAAAAGAAAGCATATCCCACGTAGTGAACATCGGGGTGTGACACCTGAACCATATGTTCAGGGATCCACTGCTGAGAGGTCCCGGTTGAAAGGAAAGCAAGTATGGAGGCCAAAGCCTCGGAGAAATGAAAAAGAAAGAAGAATTGATATGGGCGTGACATCTGGTGCTTCTTCCCGAAGATCCGCCCATATCTACAAAGAACATCAAAAATGGGTCTCAAAGAGGATCCACAATGACATTCCTCCTGACGGTCGATACCGTGGAGAATCCTCCAGGAGATCTCGTCAATCATCAGTCCCTTCCAAAGAAGAAACCAACTTTGATCGCAGCCCGCTGATTGAAGAAGTCTCCTTACTGAATCAAGAACCAGAAATCCAGTGGCGTTGCCGCTCAGAGATCCGGGTACTTGAAGAAAATATAGAAGAGGAACAAAATACATAAGAAGAATATCTTGAATGGGAGGAAAATATTGCTGAATATACGGAGGAAAACCTAGAAGAAGAATTGGAAGGAATAAATGAAGCCCTAGGTATGGAAGTTGTCTATATGGTGACACATATAGACATTGACGATGGCGCCGATTATGATGATGATGAAGATGAAAATCATTGGCAATCGCCACCTAGACAAGTACGTCGGCGTCGTCATAGAGAAGGGTCCACCACTGGCAAAAGTGGGCATTCCCAAGAAGAAGAAGTGGAAGAGGAAGAAAATCCTTTAGATGATGAAAATACCACACTCATCGACATAAGAAGGCAGATGAGGCGACAGATGAGAGCCAAAGATAGGGAAATCTCTCAGTTGAATGAGAAGATGACTGAAATGATGGCTCAGATGGGAGCGATGATGCAAAGGACTGTCGTTGTTGGTTCTATGCCCAATCCTCTTGCTGATCCTCCAAATTTCCATATGCCTCAAATCTCAGGAGTACGGGGCACTCCTGAAGGCGGTAATGAAGTCAATAACATTACCCGCCAATCCACTCCACAGAATATTGCAAGTACTTCTGAACCTGTGACTGCTGCACAGTTAGAAGGAATTATCACTGAGAAGATCAAGGCCATCATGGTCATTGATCAGGCGGAGAAACTAGTGGGCAAGGGTCGTCCGTATCCAGTTGAATATGACCAAGTACCGTACCCAAAAGGGTATCCTGTGCCAAAATTTAATAGTTTTAACGGTACTAACAATCCCCGACAGCATCTAGCACAGTTTAAAGCCACATGTGGGAACACAAGAGGCAATGACGCCCTACTCTTCCGATAGTTCGTTAGTAGTTTAACAGCAACTGCTTTCAAATGGTACGTTGAACTACCGAATGATTCTGTGAAGACTTTTGCAGAATTGGAAACTATGTTTGTGAAGAGATTTGCCAGTGTAATAGAGAAGATAACGATCACTGACTTTGCTTTGGATAAAAGAAAAAGAGAAGAATTAGTTACAAAATATATCACTCGCTGGCGCAACCTGAGTATGAAATGTTAGCAGCATCTTGAAGAAGAGCATGCCGTACAGTTGTTAATGGGAAACATTGATGACAAGATGCAACCCTTACTGTGCAAGGCTACAATTAACACATTTCAAGACTTGCTAGATAGAGTGGCGAAGTTTGAGAAACTGAATTTGTCCAGATCAGAAAATCATTCTGATAAGCCCAAGAAGACTAAGGCCCTTGGTGTTATAAGGGGTGAGGCCGACTCTATGTTCTTCTTTAGAACTGATAGAGAAATGTAGGTGATTTACAACATATATAAGGGAAAACAACCAATGCAGTATGAAGAAAAACCCAAACAGGCCTACAACCCCCAACCGAAGTTGATACTAAGAGGAAATGATAGGCCACGAACTTATCAAGGTGACGGAGAACGCCAGAGGCAAACAACAGGAACCGGTGATAGGATGTTCCAATCCCTCAAAGATAAAATGAATAAAGAATATTCATTCAAGAGGGCGAGTGTTGCCAAATTATTTCGACAAGTGTTGAAATCGGGTTTAGAACTGCCTGAATGCAAGAGACCCGAAGAGTCGAAGCACACTGGTGACCCAAATTATTGCCCATACCATCGGGTACTCAGCCATCCTATTGAAGATTGTTATATCTTCAAAGATTGGCTTGAAAGAAAATATCAAAAGGGGGAACTCACATTATCTGATAATGTGTTGTCTCACCCTAGAAAGGAATCAACTCGGGTGGTTACATCCTTTTTCGTACCCCCAGTTGAAGAAAGAAGAAAAAAAAGGAGCCGGTTCAAGAAGAGCAATGGGAGACTGCGATCTCCAAGAAAATTATAAAAATGTTAAAGCAGCTTGAAGGAGTTCTAGGGGTGAAGTGGAAATCTCCTACGGAGCCAGTATTAAATTTGAAAGCATTGCCGGTGGTACGAGCTCCTACTTCTAAACAACTATCAAATCAAGCTAGCACTTCAAAGTCTGAAAAGATGAAATCATCCAAGAATAATACCAAACTGAAGAAGCCCAAGGAGGAAAAGACTGCAACTCAAAGGGTTATCGACAGTTTGGATGAATATTACCAGACTGTGAGGTGACCTATCAAGCTCGCTGACTTCATGTCAGAGCTTAAGATGGATGAAGCCAAGGAAGATGATAAGAATGCTCTTCCAAGAGAAGTATGTCGGGTCATCTCGGTGGCGTCGAGTACATTGACAAAATATGAATTCGCTGAAGAAGTACCCTCTGTATCCTGTATGATGGTTTTGCCAATGGATTACAGCTCAGAAGAGGATTTGTATTTTCCAGAGGAAGATGAATTAGACCCTGGCATAGCATCACAGATGGGGCATGTAAACTCTGGTGGTGACTCTGAATCAACAGATGAATCCCTAGACGCAACAATGACTGATTCTGAGGAAAATGCTCCATTAAATGATTCTGAATCGGAGGAGATTGCTCAAGTTCAGTTAAGAAGCGGCAAGATACTACCGCCTCCACCGAAGAAAGGGGTTTCCAACAAAGACAAGGAAAAAGAGATAGTTATCAACGATGATATTATCCCTGAAGATCCTAAGAAAAAGAAGCCTTCAGCCAATGAGATAGATTATAATATTTTATCCCATATGAGGAAGATACCAGCACAACTCAGCAAATACGATGCCGTAGTAATGTCTAAAGACCTTCGGGAAACTTTGATTCAGGCTCACAAAGATCCCTAAAGATACGAGGCGTATTTTGCTGAACGTAATTTGGCTGAGGTTCTACAAGCTCGTAATGAGCCATTCATTACCTTCTATGAAGAAGATATGATGCTTGGGACTGCAGACCATAATCGGCTTCTGTATGTCACTACAGAGAGTGATAAGCTGATCATTAGCTGAATCCTAATCGATCCTGAATCCTTTGTAAATCTGATAAACTTGAAAGCACTAAGATCCCTCTGTCTTGATGTGGAGCACCTTGGGCCAGATAAGCTTATGGTACATGGCTTCAACGAAAAAGAACAGAAAACCCTCGGATCATTCATGTTTCCTCTTGTATTTGGAGAGCTCCATACAAAAGCTAAATTTCATGTGATTGATGCGGATACTTCATTCAAGGCGTTGCTAGGTCGTCCTTGGTTACATGAATATAGCATTGTCCCGTCAATATTACACCAGTATATGAAATATCTCAAAGATGGAGAAGAATTCAAGATCTCTGGTGACATCCAACCATTTACAGTTCATGAAGCAACAGTTTATGAAGATGCACGGTACTTCATGCTAAAGAAGTAAAAGTCTTCGAGCTCTCTCGAAGCTCGAACATCAAACTCAAAGGCTGTAAAGCGACATGAACGAGAAGGTGAGAAGAAGCAAGTGGGGAGAAAGAAGGCATCGCCGACTCTTCCCAAGGCACCGACCATTCCCGAAGAAAAGAAATATGTACCTCATCATGGAAGTGACACGGATGAAGACGATGTTACTCTTGCCAAATCTCGAAGAGTATTTCCATGGATAAATGGAGTAGTGAGGTTGAATTTTCAAGCGATGATTATGATTATGACTCTATATACATGAATAGGGTGCAGAATGTTTTCTCCAGAAGAATAGACAGCCTATCAATTTCGAATAGCGTCCTCGTAGTCACACGTATTCCCTTGCAACACTTCAAAGAAGTTATTTCACGTGAGGTGCATAAAGTTGAAGAACTCGCCA
>NW_021319615.1:122512-131133 GCF_001605985.2 Dendrobium catenatum
CCAAGGCACCGACCATTCCCGAAGAAAAGAAATATGTACCTCATCATGGAAGTGACACGGATGAAAACGATGTTACTCTTGCCAAATCTCGAAGAGTACGTCCATGAATAAATGGAGTAGGGAGGTTGAATTTTCAAGCGATGATTATGATTATGACTCTATATACATGAATAGGGTGCAGAATGTGTTCTCCAGAATAATAGACAGCCTATCAATTTCGAATAGCGTACTCGTAGTCACACGCATTCCCTTGCAACGTGAGGTGCATAAAGTTGAAGAACTCGCCATCCTCTATTTGTCTCCCCTTAAAAATAGGACTGTGCCAGGGAATGTTCTATATTCCACGGGAATACGTGAAAAAGAGAATCATGATTGGGATTGCATACTCCTTGACTCTGAGGAATTATTTACTACGAGGTTACTTAGGTTCAACACAAAAAATATTCAAAGAATGCTACGAAAATAAATCAACATTCCTACCACCAAGCGACAACTTCGTACGAGCCTAGGCCTCTGGTATGGAAGGAATGTGTTCATTATGACAGAAGGATACAAATGCATATAAATATATCGGATTCATCAAGCGAAAATTTCTCCGGAAAGAGACTTGCTGGGCAATCATATGCACGAAAACTGAATCTGATGATGGTGGTGTTGAAGAGACATACGAAGCTGATGATTACGATGAATAGCCCGTAGAAGCCGAACCTACACCAGAAGAGCTTGAAGATGGTGGACAGACAGCCACTATAGATGAACTAAGAGAAGTCAACTTGGGGACTGAGGAGGATCCTCGCCCAACTTTCATTAGTTCTCTCCTACCCGAAGAACAAATAGAAGAAATAAAAAAACTTCTATGTGAATTCAGGGATTGCTTTGCCTGGACATATAGTGAAATGCCCGGTTTATCCCCTAACGTAGCAGTTCACAGATTAGCAATCAAATCAGATGTAGCACCCGTCAAGCAAGCTCAAAGGAGAATGAGATTGGAGATTTAAGAACAGATGATTGCTGAAACAAAAAAGCTTATAGAAGCAGGCTTCATACGAGAAGAGAAATATGCCGATTGGATCGCAAATATCGTCCCAGTGAAGAAGAAAAACGGGCAGATTCGTATCTGTATCGACTTCCGGGACCTTAACAAGGCTTGTCCAAAAGATGACTTTCCACTCCCTGTATCCGAACTCATGGTGGACAATACGTCCAATTACGATATGTTCTCCTTCATGGATGGATCGTCAGGATACACTCAAATCAAGATGGCACCTGAAGATGAAAAGCATACGTCGTTCAGAACTTCATCGGCATATTCTGTTACACAGTGATACCCTTTGGCCTAAAAAATGCTGGTGCCACCTACCAGCAGGCGATGACTCACATATTTGATGATCTGATACATCAAAAGGTCGAGTGCTATGTGGATGACCTTGTTGTCAAGAGCATAGATCGAAGAAATCACCTAGATGACTTGAGGATTGTATTCAAGAGGATCAGAAAATATGATCTAAAGATGAACCCTCTTAAATGTGCATTTGGGGTATCCTCAGGAAAATTTCTATGATACGTTGTTTGACATCGAGGCATTGAAGTCGACCCCAACAAGATCAAGGCAATCATGGAGATGCCACCTCCAAAGAACCTTCGACAACTTCGCTCATTACAAGGACAACTAGCTTTCATTCGGAGATTCATATCAAATTTATCGGGTAGGTGCCAGCTATTTTCAAAATTGATGAAGAAAGATGTTCGTTTCAAGTGGGATGAAGAATGTCAGGAGGCGTTTGATAGCATCAAGAGATATCTGTTGAATCCGCCCATTCTCGCAGCACCAATTCTAGGGAAGCCTCTTATATTGTATATGGTTGCACAAATTCGAAAAAAAGGCGTCGCGGTATGCATTTGCCAATAATATTTTATACAGACGAGTTTTTGATCAAATATGGCTAAGATGCCTGGGGACCAGGGAAGCTGATAAAGTGGTGACAGAAGTCCACGAAGCGCTTTGTGGAGCACATCAGTCAGGTCCTAAAATGGCTGCTAAAATTAAAAGAATGAGATATTATTGGCCGATCATAGTTAGAGATTGTATTGATCATGTAAAGAGGTGCCCTGAATGTCAAATCCACGGTGATGTTATACATCAACCACCTAATCCTCTGCACCCAACAGTAGCATCCTGGCCATTTGAATGTTAGGGCACTGACATAATTGGGCCAATATATCCGTCATCATCAGCGGGACACCGTTTCATTCTGACAGCATCAGATTATTTCTCAAAGTGGGCAGAAGCAGCTCCGTTCAGAGAGGTTACGTCCGAACATGTAATCAACTTTTTCACCCACAATGTTGTCTACATATTTGGTGTACCACGCCGCATAATTTCAGACAACGGCACAGCTTTCAAAAGTACAAAAATTTACAAGTTCGTCGACCGGCATAATATCGATTGGAGGTACTCTTTGATATACAATCCAAGGGCAAATGGATTGGCAGACGCCTTCAACAAGACGTTGGTGAAATTGCTAAAGAAGATCATCACCAAGAACAAAAGAGAGTGGCATACGAAAATGGCAGAAGCGCTATGGGCATACCGTACAACCTACAAAACGCCAACCAAAGCCACTCCTTGCTCTCTAGTGTTCAGTGTTGAAGCCGTATTACCATTGGAGATTGAACTACCGTCACTCCGGGTAGCAATCCATAATGATCTTACTCAAGAGCAAAATGCCCGCCTCATAATGGAAAAGCTCGACGCACTTGATGAATTCAGGCTACAAACTCAACAAAACCTGGAAATCTATCGAGGCAGAATGACAAAATCCTTCGATCGGATGGTGCGTCCTCGGACATTTCAAAAAGGAGAATTGGTCCTGGTGCTGAGAAGACCAATCATCCCACACCGAAGAATCGGTGGTAAATTCGTATCCAACTGGGAAGGCCCATTCGTCATCGAGAAGATGTACCAAGGAGGAACATATCAGTTGATCGATCTGAACGGTCAGAGGTCTATGCCGCCTATCAACGGCCGACATCTAAAGAAATATCATGCATGAGAATTCCATAACTAATGTAATTTACAATTATCAAAGTTTTATGTACATAGTTATCAGTGCATGTTTATATTCATATTTTAAAAATTCTCTTGTATAGCAAAAATGCATTTCAAAATCCCTCTTCAGAATGGGGGCATTTTAAATATTTTTTCGGGTCGACATCACGCTGCATGCCAAGATCTCCAAATAAATATTTAAAATCTCAAAGAAAAAAAACTTATCCAAAATGTCCCTACGAGACAGGGGACATTTTAAATATTCATTTGGGTCGACATCGTGCTACACGCCGAGATCCCCAAATGAATATTTAAAATCTTAAAATTCCAAATTTATTTTATTCTAAATATCCCTGCAAGACAGGGGCATTTTAAATATTTATTCGGGTCGACAACGCGCTGCATGCCGAGCTCCCCGAATAAATATTTAAAATTATCAATACAAATGTTCTTTTGTGCTAAAGAATACAAATACTGGTTTTCCAAAGTATATGCAGGTAATCTCTCAAAAGATCGAGACAACACCTTCTACAACAAACCAAAACTTAAAAGTCAATAAAGAGATTTTTGTGACTACACGCTCCAACAAGTTGGGCCAGAAAAGCTTGAAATTTTTAAGCAGCCTGAAACTTAAGGTTCGAATGAGTGTAAAAGATCGTATCCAACACGCCCAAATATGGCCGGATTGCTGGCAGCTCCGTCTACCCAACAAGCCATAAGAACGGTCGTAGTAGCGGAACCCCCACTTCGTCAACCCGTCAGTAGGGACTGTAGGAAGCACGAAGACAAATTTGACTCGACCAATTCGAGTGATCGTAGTCCACTAAATTCTCTTAAATGACTGGAAGTTCCAGTGGAAGGATCAGTCTCGAACAACCACCGAATGTTCGTAGGCTCCAAAATCTTCAACCATAAAGGAGAACTCGAAATATGCCAACTTCAGTAAAATCAGCGTTGGAAAGCGTAATTCCCATAGCTCGAGTCTGAAGCCTGAATGGGTGTAAGAGGTCGGATCCAACAAGCCCCAAATATGGCCGGATCGCTGGCTGCTCCATCTACTCAACAAGCCATAAGAAAGGCTGCAATAGAGGAACCCCCATCTCAGCAATCAGAGGACGAAGAGCTGTCAAATCCCAGCTCTCCCGATCTGATGAACTCAAGTGATTCAGATTAAAGTCTTCTCAAGTGGTTAAGGATCAAGATACTACATATGTTCGGTACTATCAACTGAATCCAGAACCTGCAAATCCTTCAACAAATCCGTAAAGCACAAAGCGAGGATCGAATGAACTTTTCTTCAACAAGTCCGTTAAAGCACAAAGCAAAGGACCGAAGAAAATTATCCCAAAGTTCACACAAAGCCTAAGGCTAAACTGAGAGGATTCGTCATCAACAAGTCCGTTATGCACAAAGCTCTGGGCCGATGACTTCTCGCCACCGACCTAATATAAACCTAAGGATTTAGGTCATCGGCATCTACTCCTTCAACAAGCCCGCCAAAGCAAGAAGCATAGGGCCGAAGGTACAAAAAACCACCTCACAAGTCAATAAAGATAAATCAGGCGATTCTCCATCAATGTTCGCAGCATAAAGCACAGGGCGAAAGAAATCAGTACCTCAACAATCTATTGATACATTGAAGAGATCTATGGAGAAAAAAAATCTTAGTGTGACATCCAAGTAAATTTTTGAAGATCCATTAAATGAAAATTTTAGTGTGACATCCAAGTAAATTGGTGGAGATCCACTAAATGAGAATTTTAGTATGACGTCCAAGAAAATTTTTGAAGATCCACTAAATGGAATCTTAGTGTGACATCCAGAGCAAATGTCTGGAGATCCACAAGGCCAAACAGCTTACAACAAACGTGATTCGCTCTGGACATGTACCACATCTGTTGAGGAGCATTTGTTGACCTCTACTAGGCAGCCAAAGAGGAAAAGACAACGAAATAAAAAATTTGCTTGAAATGATTACCTGTAGCCAAATCCACCCCGAATCGCTACTCTCGTCGCTTCAACAATCATCCCCCATGCCTCTTATATTCGGCGCCGTCTCGGATACGCGATAATTGCCCATCCCCATATGAAAATCCCGCTCGATTCAAGTCGTTAAATACCGCACCAACTGAAGGCTTCGAGAGACACGACCCTTCCTTCCATCTCTGCCGAACTCCAAGCCCCCAATCCCTCTCTCCCATTCACTTCCTCCCTCACGAGCAGAGCCCTCAAGCTTCCATCGCCGCTTCTTCCCACAGACACAAAATCTCTGCAGAGCTCCGACTTAGCCTCCTCTTTCCTCTCCCACACGATCCCGAAGCCAAATCTCTCACAGCCTCCGACCTCACCCAGGCGAGCTCGCCTCCTCCCGTCGAGCCCGATCCCGATCTCAGAGAGAGAGAGAGAGAGAGAGAGAGAGAGAGAGAGAGAGGGATCCTTACCTTCCTCCGATCTCCAGCCGACGCCATTGCCATTGCCGACCTAACTCCACGGGTCCGACATCATCTCCTCCTGCCCGAGCCTTCTTCCCCTCTCCGAATCCTCTTAAGCCTCACCTGAAGCCTCCCTTGCCCTTGTTTTATTCGATCAGAAGCAACAATAGGAGATCTGCTTACTGTGAAGCTAACTTATTGCCTTGCAAGCTTCTTCGGCCAGATATGGTGAACTTGATGGGATTCAGCCTGATCCCTATTTATTAATTAGTATTATTTATAAATAACTATAACTAATAATACTTAATTATAATCATTTATTATTAAATATAGTTAATTGTGATTAATTATGATTAATCACAATTGATTATTATTAATAATTAATGATAGTTATTTATTATTAGCTATATTTAATTATAATTAATTAGTTATTTATTATTAATTATATTTAATTATTATAATTATAATTAATTGTGATTAATTATTATTAATTGTAATCAATTGCAATTAGTAATTATAATTAATTATTATTAATTATAATTAGTCATAATTAATTATAATCAATAATAATACAAAGCTCTCTTCCCTCGATCCTTGCTGACGGCCGCCAAGGTATAACACTCCTAAACTCTAAAACTTTGAAAACACATTCCCGGTGCTTGCAACGCTGAGAACGACCAACTCATGCACGCTTTTCTCTAGCGTTATGAGAAGGGAATTCGTTGCGGTGTTTGCGACGGGACGGGTAATCAAAACCCCATTTTTGGTGTTAGTGTCGGACCGGAAAATCAACTCATGCATGCTTTTCTCTAACGTGGTGGGAATGGAACCCTGTGCGACGCCTACGGTGAGATGGGGTCAAATATAAAAAATTGCTTATTTTAAACTGGTGCCCGAAAGCCCAGGCACGCCTTTCTCTGGCGTGGTGGGGAAACAAATTATTATGGCCGCGGTGTCCTCGTTCGAGGGCACCTACCATGCACGCTTTTCTCTTGCGTGGCGGGAGGCCCAGTTTTTCGTAGTTTTCTCCTAAACGGGGGAGACGCTGGAAGGTTGCCGAAATTTCGGGTAAAAGATCCTACTTGGGACAATTTGGAGCTTTACTTGGACATTATTTGGATATTGTTTGGACACTAAATGATTCATAAGATACTTGAACTTAAATAAATTTGAATGTGAATGAATTCAAATGCAAGCAAGGACTTGAGCAAAAAAATGAGCTTGCTAGTGAATTTGATTGAACTTAAAAGAACAAATACAAAGAACTTTTGACTTGATATTGTAGTTTGGGACAACTTCAAGAGAACTTGAATTTGCACTTGAATTCATCAAGACTACGAAGACTTGAACTTGCAAGGACTACAGGGGACTCGAATGAAGGGAAGAGGCTCATCTTAAGCCTGAACTGCTTTTGAACGTGAATCAAGTGGACAAACTTGCCACTTGAACTTAACAAGATTATTTGTGGACTTAGAACTTAAACTACAATAAGGCTTGCCTTTGAATCTCATTTGATTCAAGAGAGCCATAATTTGAACCATTTGAACTTAACTTGCATTTTACAAAATGACTAGGACTCAAATCAAACTCAATCAAGAAGAGTTAGATTTGAGCTTGGGCATGAACTCAAGTTAAACTTGAAACTCATAACTCATATGAAATACATGGGATAATCAACATGCAAGCAAGAATCAAGTTGAATGCAACTAAGATGAAGGGGGGAGCAAAGAACTTTCTCTTAAGCAATAACATAATCAAATCTCATGACAAAATATGATGCTCCTAAGAGAATAACACAACTTGCTTGCAAAGATAGATCAATAAGATCTCTACCTAGAAGCTATGGCATGAAATCTCTAATGAGCATTAAAGAGCCATTATGAATTCCTAACCAAATAATTATGCTCATATGTTATGAACATAAGAACAAAATGAAGTCAAATATATTGAGTCTTACAAATGGAGGGGATTCGATATGTAACAAGTGCAAAGGCATACGAGCATACAAACTCCTATGATCTATTGTAAAAGATTCGTTGCACACCTAATGTGTTTTCCACAAGCAAACCTGAAGGAGTTCTAAATATGCTTACAATCAGTAGCATGGAATTTCCTACAAATAAACATAGTGATGTGTATGATGAATGTGAACATTCACAAATGAACGAGGAGTCCTCGCTCGTATAGAAGTCCACTTATGGGTGATGACCATTAATGTGTAGTGGATGCTAAATCACCCATACAGTCAATAACCACCCAGCATCAGTCAAATATATCAGTCTTCTACAAGCAAGAATAAAAGATCTGCAACACATACGATCTCTCTACGAAGACAAATGTATGTGTCACATGCCACCCATGGGTAGATGCATAAAGACTACAGTAAATGCAGTATCCTGTAGTCAGCTTAAGTCTAAGGATGAATACATCTACTTTCAAAAGTAGTGGTTGTATTCTAAAGACCAAAATTACAGCAGAATGCATAAAGAATACAAGCTCCTATGATCTTCTACAACCCAAGGCAGGAGATTAGGTAGTGCACTATGATCCACCTGCAGAAAGCAACCATAATGCACGACAGTCTGCCTGTATAAAGCAGCAAACAACTTAATTCAGAAGCTGCTACGATACGCCACCAGATCCGCAACATTAGTATTAGTGGACAGAAGGTGTCTACAAATACTTTCAAAATACACCTACACGTGCACCGTAGATTGTATACACATAGGTACAATAAAAACGGGTTAAAGCAATTATAAAATTCACATGGGCATCGACGAGCGTGTTATTGATACACACGTGATGTCTAGGGATGCTGCGTGGGTCGATGAGTGAATTCAAGCTCGAACCCGATCCTTCTAAACATATCTATAGGAGTCGACAGGGTTCAAACCATTAAGCAAATATAAGGTTGTGGAGACCAGTATATTTGTTCTAATATATTCATAAGATAGAGTTCACAAGATTCAATCAACAAAAGAGAAATGACCCCAAACACCCCGATGATCGCCGTGTTCATTGCTAATCTCAACCAGAGGGGTCAATTTCAGGCATCCTCAAATGCCTCCCACTAGTCCATTTCAAATATTCCAAAGCTCCACCCAAAATCCCAGAAAATTTCAAAAACCCCAAAATCCAAA
>NW_021319616.1:0-2987 GCF_001605985.2 Dendrobium catenatum
AATTTAAAATTACAATAGAAAAGCTATTCCAAACATATTGAGATACAGTTTTTTTTCTACTTTATAAAGTTGCCGTAGAAAAACTCAAAAAAGTAATATTTTTGAAGTTGTTAAGAATAGTTTTCTAATACATAATTTTTTAAAAATAATGAAAAAATAGACAAACAAAACTTATGATTACGATTTGAAAAATTAAAAAGCAAGAAAATTGTTCCAAATGAAACCTAAATCACATTTCAATATAAAACTTATCATCTTATTTTTTTCATAATTTTTATCACTGGAGAATAAATTTAGAATCTTTCTCTTTTTAAATATAGGCCTAATTTGAGATAGCTTTTTTACTGTTTCTTGAAGCAGTTTTTCAGTATAAAAAAAATTTTTTTTATTAAAACAATGCTTTAAAAACAATAAGAAAGTCATTCCAAACGAAACTTTAATTGTAAATTTATATTATTTAGAATCTCTCTCTCTCTCCCCGGCTTGCATTCTTGATTTGTAAAGACGAAATTTACCGTCGTATATCATATTTGTATTATATACGAATATGATTGTTCTATCACTTCAATGTTCGATTCTCTATATAAGTGGATGAATGATACCATTTTTTTCAAAAATAACATTCAATATCATATTTTTATTATCATATATTTCATGACATAAAGCTCTGAATCAGAAATAAGAAAAATGCTATGAAAGTTTTCTGTTTGAGCTCAAAATGAAAGCATTATGTATTGAAACACATTGTACTGAAAAAATCTCTACATTGGAAGCTTATTATATCACTTTGTGCTGGCACTTTACATATTTTTCTTTATGCTTATCATGCCAATGCATTTGAAATGTCTTTTACTTATATTTCCTTTCTAAGATATTTGTATTTTCTTTTTTTTGCTGCTTGCAACATTAATAGGCTACTTCTCTAAGATTGTTTTAGAAAAAAATATATTTTTTAATTGATAATTGATGGAATCCAGCTGTGGTTGTTCATACGGATTAGATTAAAAATAAAAACAAATATATATGAAAAAAACGTCCCGACACATTCTATGTGTTGGAAGCTTATTCTATCACTTTGTGGTGGCACTTTATATATTTGTCTTTATGCTTATCATTCCAATGTATTTTCAATGTCTTTTACTTTGTTGCATGCTAAAATGCAGGCTAAAATATACGCTGTGATATATTTAGAAAGTTTTCATCTCAGCATTATATGAATATCTAGCACACAAACAGAAGAAAAATAAATACACCAGGATTTTTACATGGAAAGCCTGGAAAGGGAAAAAAACCATGGGGTCACGCCCAGTTGAAAGAATTTCACTAGTATTTGCTTGAGCAACAAGAGTTACAATTTAAGACGATAATATTACAATAATCTTCTCCCAGTCGAGGAGAAGATTCTTCTTTTTCTTCTTTCTTCTCTTCTTGCTTCGAGCCATTTTCAAGAGAAATGAGGGGTCTATTTATAGATTAATTTAGTGGCATGACTCGTAAATAGGTGAGAGATCAAGGGTAAATGGGGAGTGATTGGATTGATGGCCGATAGTGTATCCCTTGATCATGGACCGTTTGATGGACATTTGAATGTCTTAGTGATGTCGGAATTTGGTGATATTGGGCTCGTTGGATTCGTCTCGTCGAGCCGCTTGATTCGATTATAAGCAAGTTCTGTTTGGAAACCGTTTGGTAATCCAAATTGTGGTTTGAACCTTCCAACATCGCTTCTAACCCTTGATTTAATTTGGACCTGTTTGGACTCGAATCGGGTTGGAATTGGTGTCGTTGGGTCCGTATTCTTGAAACGCTCAGTTCGACTATAAGTTTACTGAAATCGGAGTTCTTGTAGTCCCAATTTTAATTTCGGAAGTTTCCAACTTGATTTTGCATTGATATTCGTGCCCGATCAAGTTAAATTTTTGGGTGACATATCATAAGTATAAGACAAACAAACATATTTTACTGTTTCCTTCTCGATTGAAAGCTTTTTATATATGCTTCTCCGTTACAAAACTCAATTTTCTAAACTAATGTTTTTTAAAACTGTCTTTTACAAAAGCACCAAAAAAACAAACGAAGCCTAAGGCTTTGTTTGGGACGCCATTTTTACTGTTTTGTAAATCTATTTTTTAGTACAAAAATATCTTAAAAATAAAACAAAAAATAATAATTTAAAGCTGTGGCCAGATGATAATCGTCATCTTGTATATATGATGCTATAGTTGATAGAAACCTTCCAATTATTTTTCCCATTTACTCAATGTTTAAGATTTCTACTGCTGGAAATCCTCAATGATTTGTGATTCCCTCCTGCATCAATTGAAGCCTCATTCCAATTTTCTTTATACTTCTTTTGATTCTAACATCTTCTTGTTATTTTTATTTTTTTAATGAGTAAAAAATGGATGTCATCTTTAGGACTGTATAATAATAATAATAATTTATCCCAAAAAAAGTTATTGAATTCAAGTATTTTGTTTGATATCAAATAAAATTTGAGTGAATTTGATTCAATTCAGAAGAAGAAAATTTGATTCTAACTCATCTTGAAATTGAGCAAAATTAAAAAGATTTTGAATTTTTTTAGTTGGCTCAAAGTAATATTTAAATATAAATATCTAAAAAAAAGTTTATTTTATCAAATAAGAATTTTAATCTAAATTTACAAATTAAATTCATAAATGCATAGATCAAGATAAGCACTATATAAGGCAATCAAAAATCTTTATTATTTAGGCTTCGTAGCGGATTCGAGCCTGGATGAGATGAGAGGAATTTCTTCCGTCGACCACTCGGTCGCATACCCGATCTCTTGTACAAAAAAGTTGTTTTAATAAACAATAAAAAAGTCGTCCCAAAGAAAATCAGGACAACTTTCTTAATGCTTTACTTTTTAGATCGCAATTATAATTAATATTTAGACACTAATTTTCAGCTACTTTAAAAAAAATTAAACAAAAAAAATTACTTTCCACAATAGCTTCCTC
>NW_021319616.1:3087-6520 GCF_001605985.2 Dendrobium catenatum
TCAATTTTGCTATCTTAAAATATAAACAATTAAAATTACTAATTTGTTTAATAAGTTGACTAACATATTGAGAAAATTTCCGCATATATGGGAGGTTTAGCCAGCATAGCATGCCACGTGGAATTTTAAATGATTAACAAAATTGCATGAAAAATAATTTACAAAGAGTGGAAAGTAATAATAAACTGTAAAATTGTAAGAAGGCGATATATATATATATACACACACACCTTGAGACTAGGGAAGGCCGCTCGACTATTATTCATATTCGACAAGATCCTAAAATTCGACCCAACAATTCTCTATCTGGGTCAACCCATTTGCAAAATGGGTTTGGTTCGAATTTTATATTTTGAGTCGATTGTATTTTTGGGTTGAATTCGGGTTAACCTGAAAACATAAAATTGACTTGAGAACTAGAAATGTGCTCGTTCTGTCCTCTATTGCGCTCACCCCAGCATCCATGCTTGCACCTTGTGATCATGCATCCAGCTCACCTGCTCATGCATGCCCATTTGCACTTGGGTCAGTAGTTCCATATTGTTGATCAAGTTGAGTCTGGGCCGTGTTTGGGACCATAATTCTAAGTTGTTTACCTAATCGGGTTGAAGTTTGGGTAAGATGAGTTAAATCCCAATTAATTTCAAATTGGATCCAAACTCTTCCCGAAAACTCATTTTTGACACTCCTAATTTTAGAGATGAGAACTCCTAAACCCTCAATAGAGAAGGCGCGTTTGTGGGGCAAGGGAAGCCTAATCAAAGAAATCGGTTGATCACCATAGGAACTGTAATATTAAGGTAGGATAGTAGCGATGTTGGCAATTGCTACATTGAGCGATATCGCCAATTAATTTTGCTTATAGTTTTTTCTCTATTAGTATATTCGTTTGTAAGTATGTTTTAAATAAATAAAAAAACATCAAAATAATTTTGACCATTGTTACATGTCACTACAACTTTTTTTTTAATAAAAAAATAAACTATTAAGAATTGCCATATAAATTATTAGGTATATATAATGACATTTTTAGATGTATTATTGATAATTTATTAAGTTGAACATTTAGCACATTTTGAAAATATTTATTCATTTTTTTTTATTAAAGAAAGATAATTGGTAAAGTTAAAATTATGAATTTTAATTATAATTTTTAATAAAAAATAAATTGTTCATATAACCAAATTAAAATCTGATTAAGATAAATAGCTCTATCTAAAATCTAAAATAATTCAAGAGTCATGAAAAATATTACTGTATGTATATAAAGGATCAATTAATGAATATAACAGATACAAAGATTTCTATTATTTAGCTTCAGTTAAACCTGAAGTCCACAAACCCTAAACATTTAAGAAGAAACACTTAATTAATTACCTGGAATTAAACCAAGAAATGAAATGGAACTTTCAGCGGAAGGCTTTTCTTCTTAAACGACGAACTACATTTTTACTGAATTTGCCAAACAGAGTAACAAAGCAGGTTCTCTTTGCTTGCCTAATGGAACAATAAGACTTGGGTTGACCAAGTGAAAGGTTGACCTAGTCAACCTAAGTCTATTGAGTCCCAGAGAATGGGTTGAGTCCAAGAATGAGGCTTGAAATTGATTTGAAACCAAATTGGGCTCAATTAGGCTAAAGAAGTCAGTTTGGTTCAACCCTGGTCGACCTGGTCAACCAGGTTGACCTAGGACTCAGGTTTGAGCTCAACAAAGTTGGTCTGACCCTCTGAGTCCAATGGAGTGAAGAATTGAGCTTGAGAAGCTTTGAAATTGATTTTAAATCAAATAGAAGCCTGGGTCAATTTGGGTCAACCCAGGTTGACCAAGGGCACAAGCCTGGGCCCACTGGGTTTAGTCTAACCCATTGGGTTTAGTGGAGGTGGGATCTGGGCTAAAGAGAGGTCAACAACAACACCTTTAGAAAGGGTGGTAGAAGGGGGAGGAGACTATAATAGATGCATTCGCCTGTCAAACCTTCTTCTATTTTAGCAAAGATTCGTTAAAGAGGGGGGTATGATAATCTAATAGTAAGAATTTTGCTGGTTGTAGCTTTTCATTTCATTGCTTTGTGAGATTTTCTGCAGGACATTTGAAGTCCTTAAGATTTTCTTTTTGTTCCGAATAAGAATTTTTTACCCCGACCTTTATGAAAATTTTATCTAATTTTCTTTAATTATTATTAAGCACTATCGATGACATTTAATGTAAGTTCTTAGCTAATTCTTCCCATTTTTTTCTTTTCTTTTGTCTTAGGCTTTGATTGCAATTATTGTGTTTTAAAATAATTTTTTAGTATTATTTTTTTTCAAAAATAAAAATAGAAATTTATTTCAAATAAAACCTTAATCATTTAAAATTGAAATTATTATCTCAGAATTAGCGGGATGCTTAATCATTTGATATTAATATTATTGTTTTTTCTCTAAGAAAAAAGTACTAGAGCAACTTGTTTGTAACTGGATTTCAATCCGAGAGAGGATTATTGTAATCTTATAGTCTTAAATTTTAAGAACAAGTCAGCCTCTTGTTCCTCAAGCAAATACTAATGGAATTCTTTCAACTGGGCGTGACCCTGTGATTTTTTTCCCTTTTCAGGGTTTTCACGTAAAAATCCTGGTGTATTTATTTTTCTTCTGTTTGTGTGCTAGATATCCATACAACGCTGAGACGAAAACTTTCTAAATCTATCACCGCATATATTTTAGCCCGCAACAAAGTAAAAGACATTTAAAATACATTGAAATGATAAGCATAAAGACAAATATATAAAGTGCCACCACAAAGTGATAGAATAAGCTTCCAATATATAGAAATTTTCAGTGCAGAGTATTTTCAATATAGAATACTTTCATCTTGAGCTCAAACAGAGAAATTTTATAGCATTTTTTTTATTTCTGATTCAGAGCTCTTTGTCATGAAATACATGATAATATAAATATGATATTGAATGTAATTTTTGAAGAAAATCGTATTGTGCATCCACTTATATAGAGAAACCAACGTTGAAGGAAATTTCCTCTTTACAAATGAAGAATGCAAGCCGGGGGAGCGAGAGAGGTTCTAAATAATTTAAATTTACAATTAAAGCTTTGTTTGAGACGATTTATTTATTGCTTTTTAAAGAATTTTTTAGTACAAAAATTAAAAATTTATACTAAAAAGCTTCCATCTCAAACTTGACCTAAATTTGAAAAGAGAAAGATTCTAAATTTATTCTCAAGTGATAAAAATTATGTAAAAAATATTTTGATAAGTTTTATATTGAAATGTGATTTAGGTTTTATTTGAGATATGTTTTTATCATTTTATTTTTCAAATTGTAATCATAATTTTTTGTTTGACTATTTTTTTCATTATTTTTAAAAAATTATGTATTACAAGAAATGTTTTTTAACAATAATTTTAAAAAATTAATTTTTCTACGGCAACTTT